>NC_080416.1:1837500-2142500 GCF_030265065.1 Corythoichthys intestinalis
TTGTCCTGCATAAGCTCCACTTTACTGCAGCACTTGCTGCCCACCGTCTCCTCCTGGATGAAATTCCTAACCTAAATCTACCTACGTTTCATCTTAAAATGACTAAAACAAGCACACGTGAGGTTAAATCACTCTAAGATGTAGTATTGTACTGCACAAGCTCCACTTTACTGCAGCACTTGCTGGCCACAGTCTCTTCCTGGATAAAATTCCTGACCTACATCTACCTACATTTCATCTTAAAATGACTGAAACAAGCACTCGTGAAGTTTAAATCACCTTAAGATGTATTATTGTACTGCATAAGCTCCACTTTACTGCAGTACTTGCTGCCCGCAGTCTCCTCCTGGATAAAATTCCTAACCTACACCTACCTACGTTTCATCTTAAAATGGCTAAAACAAGCACACGTGAGGTTAAATCACTCTAAGATGTAATATTGAACTGCACAAGTTCCACTTTACTGCAGCACTTGCTGCCCACAGTCTCTTCCTGGATAAAATTCCTAACCTACATTTCATTTCAAAATGACTGAAACAAGCATACGTGAAGCTTAAATCACCTTAAGATGTAGTATTGTCCTGCATAAGCTCCACTTTACTGCAGCACTTGCTGCCCACAGTCTCCTCCTGGCTAAAAGTCCTAACCTACATCTAGCTACCATTCATCTCAAAAGAACTAAAACAAGCACACGTGAAGTTTAAATCACCTTAAGATGTATTATTGTACTGCATAAGCTCCACTTTACTGCAGTACTTGCTGCCCACAGTCTCCTCCTGGATAAAATTCCTAAACTACATCTACCTACGTTTCATCTTAAAATGACTCAAACAAGCACACGTGAGGTTAAATCACTCTAAGATGTAGTATTGTACTGCACAAGCTTCCCTTTACTGCAGCACTTGCTGCCCGAAGTCTCCTCCTGGATAAAAATCCTAACATACATCTACTTACATTTCATCTCAAAATGACTAAAACCAGCATACATGAAGTTTAAATAACCCTAAGATGTAGTATTGTACTACATAAGCTCCACTTTACTGCAGCACTTGCTGCCCGCAGTCTCCTGTTGGGTCTGGTAGACTCTGACCCTGAGTCAAAAAGGTCTCGAGAAGCACAGGACCACCACATTCTTCTGCTGGATTACTAGAGCTCAGACCTCCTTAACCTTCTTCGCTGACTTAAAACATAACACCGTTGCGATAGCAAACTGTTGCAGTTTTTGTGCCTTAAGACAAATTCTTGAGATTTCATGTGTGAATATTGCTTCTCCTTTTAGGCTCCTGTGAAAGAAACGGGATCAAGTTCTTCTCAGGACAAACTTACAAAGACAACTGCAACTTGTGGTATGTTAAAAACACCTCCGATCCTTCCTTTTGGCTAACTTATTTCAGCATGTTATCTGCTCAAAAACTCCCAGCTGTCTGCCGTCGGAAGCTGCGCCTTTACTGTGATTGGCCCTCGACTTTTACGCTTATCAAGGTGTCTTGGGAAATTCCGATAGGAAACCTCTGGAGAAGTAAGAATAGAAGTTGATGGATAACGGCGGCCGAGCTGACGCGCGCATCGGTGGTGCTAAAAATAACCAGAAAACGTCACATATGTTCTGCTTTTTTTCGTCGAGCAACAAAAGACGCCTTGTTCGTGTTAACGCTCTCGAAAATTGTCCTGCCGGTCATTTCCCAGACATGTATCCTCCCGTCCGGGCTGGAATCACGGCAGGCGGATGAAAAACGCGCGCTTCCGCTCCTCCCATCTCATTAGTGACTGTTGAGCCCTCGCAGTCGTTTATCGGCGGTTTCCTGCTTTGATTTTTTAAAAAATTTATTTCAACCATTTTTTTGGTTTTCAATGTCTAGCTCTAGTTGGTCTAGTTCAATATTCTATCATATTTTATTAAATGTAGAACAGCAAGGCAATTCAATCTATGGGGCAGTTATGATTCTGCCCCGTGGACTCTGCCTAGCAACAGTTTTTAATCTTAAAATATTAGTTCCAAAGTTTGATCATTAACATTAGAGCGCACCAATGCCTATCATATCTTTTAATTTTTAATTCAGAGCAGCAACTGTTTTGTAAATGCATGATTTTTCCATTGACTTTTTGGTTAGTTCTGAATGATCTTGTGAATTCTACCTAGCAACAAGTGACATTCCTGGAACGAGAATGCGCAGTACTGACTGCACTTGCAAGCTGTTTCAAACTATTTGCGAAGTTTTATGATTTTTCTTAAAATCACCCCAACTGGCTAACACAAAATGTCAGGTCATGAAAATTCCTGCATGTTTATATATTTAGTACAGATGGGATTGGTGGTGCATCCCCTCTTCCCATCCCTGACGGCTGGTTGATGGGGGCGCGGGTGGCCTGGGGTACCACCCTAGATCCCTGGAGGGGTGACGATGGCCCCTTTGCTGGGCTACGGGAGGAGGGATGGGCTTCGCTAGCCCTCCGTGACCGCCCTCCCTCCCTGGACTGGCTAGCTGGGGGCCGTGGCCCGAGGGTGGCGCCCGCGTGGCATCTCCGCTCTTCTGTGTTGTTGCTGTCGCATGTCTGATGGGGCTCACGCACGACTGGATGTGATGGCCGCGGTCGGGTGGAGGGCCTCGTTGCCGGGATTGGCGATAGGGCAGCGTAGGTTCGGTTGCCAACGGGCTTACAATTACAAGGGATTCACACGATTACTGATTTGTAGATCACAGAGCTGATTTGAGTACACTCCACCCCTTCCAATCACATATCTTATAGAACCCCCCCCCCACCCGCATTCTTTCCCTGGTCAACGGGCCCCCCACATGGTGTCAATCGGAAATACATCTAGCTGACGATAGCCCGATTAAGCCCTGTGAACACTGCCTAGAAACAAAACAAAATTCTAGCATTTAGCATTGAAATTTTCCTTTTTTTTTCTACCTGTTTGGTTTTTAGCACATGTGGCACCACAGGACGCTGGGAATGTGAACAGCACGCCTGTCTGATGGACAGCAACATGATCCAGGCTGTCAACAGAGGGAATTATGGGTGAGACACATTTATGTAGTGTACGGTATAGCAAGGATTTCCAATCACTGATGACAATTTGACCTAACTCATTCCAATATTGCCAACTGTATAATGTTCTGTGACAACATTACAGTATATGTAATAGGGCTGCAGCTATCAATTATTTTAGTAGTCGATGAATCCATCAACTAGTTGGTTCGAATAATCGAGTAATTGGATTAGGTACAATTAATGCGTAGCAGAATAAATTTTAGGAGATGTATAACAAAGGCTTGCTAAGATTGTACCTTCAAAAGAGCATTAAATGTGAATACAAAATAAAATTCCCCGAGTGTTTCTTCAAACTGCAGAATTTCATTTTAAAATAAATTAAAATACCTGCCCTTGGCTTAAAACGTCACACAAAAACTAAATAAATGAGAATCTAAGTACAATAAAACAACAGTCGGCTAACTTGCATAGCAAAAGTCCACTAGCTTAAATGCTATTAAATGCTAGCGTTGTTTTACAATGCTCTTAACAAATCGTTCAAACACATATTCCCACAAAATAACTGCTAAATATACTTATAACCTAAATTACGAATGCGTTAAAAAACATGATGTCAAACAAAAACTCACCTAATGTTGGTCTTAACAGGGAGCAGCTATTCGGCCATGTTAAATGAGTTATGTCATAATCACCATTGCCACTTGAGGGCAGTGTTTCCACTCAAATCGATAAAACTAAATGCAAACACTTTCAAAACAAACCACTACTCGAAGGAGCAAAATTTGATTCAAAGCTTTCTAATTTTAATCCAATTACTTGAGTTAATCGATTAATCGTTGCAGCACTAATGTGTAATATGATTGATTTGGTAAATGTTGGTATACATGGTGTTATCGTTTATAATGGTTCCTAATAAAGTGGTTCTAACCAGGTGGAGGGCCGCTAACTACTCCCAGTTATACGGTATGACGCTGGACGAGGGCATCCGCTACCGACTGGGCACACAAAGACCCTCCAAATCCATCATGAACATGAACGAGATCCAGGTAAGCCAGAATCGAGAGTTCCTACATCATGTTGAAGCATGTTATTCTTTCTTGATAATAGGGGACAGAGTGCAAAACGTCCTCCGCGCTAATTATGCTGGTGGATCGGTATGCGGCGGCCAGAGGCTCGGCCCATTGTATGCACTCTGGCCCGGTGTGTTACATAAGACCCGAAGCAAAACATTGAGGGGATGATCTGCTACTCTGCTCCAACGCCCCCCTTATACCTCGCCCCGACATTCCATGCTAGCTTCTTCGGCTTTCAAATCACTGCAACACCTCCCACTCGTGCTTTTATCAATCTCGGCGTGTTGCTGCCTGCTCCCGGGTCGCGATGAAAGGCCATTTGTGAAAGACCACTCAACTCAATACATGCACTTATGTTAACTTTTAAAGAGCATAATGTCAGCAGTTAAGTGGATGAGTTTAACAACAGCATGGAAATATGTAAATATCTTACCTTGGTTTGTCATCAAGAGCTACTAGTCCGTAAATAAATGGATAGAATAAAAATCTAACAAGCAAATTCTAATTTCTATGCAAATGATAACGTAGTTTTTTTAGTCTTCAATTTAGAAGCATCACAGTAGCATTTTGGCTAATGAGCTAATAGTGGTATAATAAATAAAGTGGTATGAAAAAGTATCTGAACCATTTGGAATTTCTCACATTTCTGCATAAAATCACCATCAAATGTGATCTGATCTTTGTCAAAACAACACAGATGAAAAAACTGTGTTGCTTTAACTAAAACCAACCAAACATTTATAAGTTTTCATATTTTAATGAGGATACTATGCAAACAATGACAGAAGGGGGAAAAAAAGTAAGTGAACCTCCAAATTTTAAACATTAATCTTTTACAATGCATGAAATGCCTAAAAAAATGTTACAAATACATTATTGCACAAAAAACCTTGGATAGTGTTTAAAAAAAAAAAAAAATTAAGTAAAAATTAATTAAAATTAATTAAAAAGATTAGCCAGAGTGCTGGATCGCGCCAGCTGAACCACCGGACCCGCGCTGGCGCAGCTCCAACGCAGCTCCAACGACCCGGGCCTGCGGGACCACGACATCCCAGCCAAAAAGCCAAACCCCGCGCGTTCACCTTAGTCTTAACCATTTGTACTGACTCCATTTTGAAAGGTTTAGAGAAGCCTCACTGAAAACAAGTTGACAATTTATTCAGGTCGACAGGCGAAACAGAAACAGACTCAGGCGGGGAGGCAAGGTCACCCTATCACACGCCAACAAAAGGTTCCTGAGAAAAATGACCATGATTAGGTAAACATTCAGTCTTTTGAAGGATCTGCCGTCGGCAGGAAGAAGGGTGTGTTTGGGATTATTGTCTGTTTGTGGATTGGACAGGAGGATTCTAGAGTTACTGTTGTCAGGGCAACGAGAGTTGTGGATTTTGCCACCTCAGCGTCAAAAGGGCTCTTGGATTTTTATCGGTCGTGTTATCAGTTGGATATCGGGCGTTCTCTGGTGTTCCTTGTGTTGGGACAAGACGTCCCACCATTTGTTCTGGACCGTCCGGGAGAACTGATTGCGAGAGTTGGTCATGCAGACGTGGCCTTGTCGGCGTCAATCATGCTCAGTCAGTTGCATGACGCACACGTTTGGCTTATGTGATAAGAAGGCATCATGTATCTCTTATGTCCTATGCCAAATACTGTATATTCTGCTTGTTTTCCTTAAACTATGGTATAAGTGCTATTTTTTTATATTGGGTGTGTTAGAGTAATACAAACAGTCAAACGGTAAATACAAGAAACGATACGATTCCCTTATTGATTATATTATGTGTGTTAGTGTAATACAAACTGTCTATCGTTAAATACAAGAAAAGATACTATTCCCTGATTGATTATATTAAGTGTGTTAGAATAATGCAAACAGTTAGACGGTGCCTACAAAAAAAGGTACTCCTTCAACACATACACATACAGTAGAGGTCCCTCTTAGCCAATTGGATGCCAGGATTGCTAGGCATATAATAGTCAATGGCAGAGCAGCTATGAGTATGTTACATTCAGTAAACTCTGGGAGCTGCGATATCCAGCAATACGGTATTTTTGCCTTTCGTACCTTGAAATTTCTTTTGTAACAAGAGGCAATATTTTCCCATCGAGGCGTGTCCTAACCTGAAAATTCTGTATTTAGAGACGTTCGTAAGTAGAGGTATCACTGTATAATAATCAAGTCATTTTTAGTCAGATAATTAAGAAGATTGCCTCTAACTTTGTCTCAGATGAACATGGACCCTGAAGGTGACATCTTGCCCACCCGTTTCAACTCGGTGGAAAAGTGGCCCGGCAAGATCCACGAACCTCTTGACCAGGGCAACTGTGCTGCCTCTTGGGCCTTCTCAACAGCGGGTAGGCATACAAGTCTGATGAATTTCCTCTGTAAGGAGGCGGAAGCTTTGAAAGGTTTTCTCTCAAATTTTTTTTTTTTTAGCCGTGGCATCAGACCGAATCTCCATCCAGTCCATGGGTCACATGACTCCTCAGCTGTCGCCGCAGAACCTCATTTCCTGTGACACCAAGAATCAGGGCGGGTGCGCTGGGGGCCGCGTTGACGGTGCCTGGTGGTATCTCCGCCGCCGAGGGTAAATACTGTAAAAACTAAAACTCTCCAATATATTGGACTGAGATTTTTCTGACATGTTTCCAATGTATTCATGATGTGTTTTTTGCACGAGTGACATATTAAGGAAATCTAGCATAATAAATCCAAGCTAAAAAAGCAACGGGTAGGTGGGTGATTTTCATGAAAGCTATGCATTACATTAATGAAGGACATTTACTAAAATGTAAGGCCCCCCTAAAGATACGATACATTGACACAAATAAAATACATTTAAGCAATCTGGTGCGCACCAGATCTGGTAAACATTAGGATTATATCGCATTTAAGCTAGTGGACTTTTGCTATGCAAGTTAGCCAATTGCAAAAAATTGGCATGTGGCAAAATTGATTTTGCCATGTAGCATTTTTTTGCCATGTGGTATTTTGTTTTGCCACACGGCAAAATCAATTTTGCCACATGGCAAAAAAAAAGCCATATCTCAAAATCAATTTTGCCACGTGGCCAAAAAAATGTCACATGGCAAAATCAATTTTGCCACATGGCAAAAAAAAATGCCACATGGAAAAATCAATTTTACCACATGGCAAAACAAAATGCCACTTGGCAAAAAAAAATGCCACATGTCAAAATCAATTTTGCCACATGGCAAAAAAAAAAAAAAATGCCACATGGCAAAATCAATTTTGCCACATGGCAAAAAAATGCCACATGGCAAAATCAATTTTGCCACATGGCAAAAAAAATGCCACATGGCAAAATCAATTTTGCCACATGGCAAAAAAATGCCACATGGCAAAATCAATTTTGCCACATGGCAAAAAAAAAAATGCCACATGGCAAAATCAATTTTGTCACATGGCAAAGAAAAAAACGCCACATGGCAAAATCAATTTTGTCACATGGCAAAGAAAAAAATGCCACATGCCAAAATTAATTTTGCTGCATGGCAAAAAAAAAAAAAACGCCAAAGGGCAAAATCAATTTTGCCATATGGCAAAACAAAATGCCACATGCCCAAAAAAAAATGCCACATGTCAAAATCAATTTTTCCACTTCGCAAAAAAAATGCCACTTGTCAAAATCAATTTTGCCACTTCGCAAAAAAAAATGCCACTTGTCAAAATCAATTTTGCCACATGGAAAAGAAAAAAACGCCAAATGGCAAAATCAATTTTGCCACATGGCAAAACAAAATGCCACATGCCAAAAAAAAAAAAAATTCCACATGCCCCCCCCAAAAAAATGCCACATGTCAAAATCAATTTTGCCACATGGCAAAACAAAATGCCACATGTCAAAATCAATTTTGCCACATGGCAAAAAAAAATGCCACATGTCAAAATCAATTTTGCCACATGGCAAAAAAAAATGCCACATGGCAAAATCAATTTTGCCACATGGCAAAAAAATGCCACATACCAAAATCCATTTTGGCACATGGCAAATACCACTTTTGATTCTGGCTGTCGCTCAAAATATTGCTGCTAAGGTCTGGTTTTTTTCTTTCCCCCAAGGGTGGTGACAGAAGACTGCTACCCATACAACCCCCCGCAGCACACGACGACAGAGTTAGCGCGCTGTATGATGCAGAGCCGTTCCGTGGGCCGTGGAAAACGACAGGCCACGCAGCGCTGCCCCAACGCGCACAACTTCTACCACAACGATATTTACCAGTCCACGCCGCCCTACAGGCTTTCCTCCAACGTAAGCGTGCCGCTGCATCAAATCTGCCCCTTCATGTGCAGAAGTACCCTTTGGCTTCCTTATTTGGACTTGGCATCACCTTATGTCGGCTTACATTGACCCGCTGATACCAAACTACCTCTTTAAGTCATCCGAGCCTGCTTGTGAAGTCAATAAGTCAGGCATTAAGGACCTTGGGAGGAAGGATCAATCTTGTTATTCGACTATTAGCGCACTCGAGGGATGTAACGATCTCCATTTATGTTGTCTCTTGTAGGAAAAAGAGATTATGAAGGAGATTATGGATAATGGCCCTGTGCAAGGTAAGGCAATGTATTTGAATTTATTTCACTTTGTGTCCATTAGAACAAGGGTGGCATTGACAGTGCGCCATGTCAATGGCATCGTTAGTTGAGCGTTCACAACCCATCCTTCCAGTATAAGTTAATTGGACGTCTATTGTTGTCAATAGCAGGCATTGGGTTCATTTTGCGTCACTTCCATGTAACTTACAGGTCACTTTCTGTAAATTTAGGATGATTTCTTGTTGGTTTTGGGGCATTTATGGATCCTTTACTTCCTTCACAGGACGTACATTTGACACCTGGCATTAGAAGATGTTACAAAAAATATAGAAAATCATTGCGGGACCAATTTTCAACAACCGTAACACAAAAAAAATAATCAAATAATGGATCCCACCACTAAAAAATGAGTAGAATTGCTACTATTAATAGTTTGCTTGTAGATATATAGGCTTATATACAGTGGTATTAAAAAATGTCTGAACCTTTTGGAATTTCTCACATTTCTGCATTAAATGACTATCAAATGTGTTCTGATCTTTGTCAAAATCACACAGAAGGAAAAAACAGTGTCTGCTTTAACTAAAACCACCCAAACCTATATAGGTTTTCATATTTTGAGGAAATGAGGATAGTATGCACACAATGACATACCACTGTATATATTGGACTTTGTACTTGAGATACCAAATAGCTCGTTGTTGAAGTTAGTATTACAGCTTTCATTGCTATCATATACCGTTAACAAAAACGAAACAATCAAGTTTGTATGCTCGTTTAATTTGCTTAAAAAAAAAAAACACACTAATTTATTACATTGTCACCACTTGAAATAGTCAACTACACAGGTCCCTTGACATACGATTCATTTTTTTTTTTTTAACCCCCAAAGTTTTTTTTTGTCTAAATTTATCTAGTCCTATAATTTTTGACCAAATCACATAATTTACACATCAAAAACTCAAGGACTTTAAGTGGCATAAAAGTTGTATACAGAATTAACCAAAAACTTATGGTTCCTCCAAAATTCGCCCAAACTGACCCATTCATTTTTAATGGGATGCCATTGACAGCCACGGACGTCCAAATTTCCTATTCATTTTCAATGGCGGGAAAACATAGATCCTTTTGAATTTTGACCATTTACCGTGACGGCCTATTGATATTCAACCGACAACCAAGTAAGTCGATGCGATTGTCAGCCATGCACATCCATACCATTGACGGCCATGTACGTCCAAATTTCCCATTCGTTTTCAATGGCAGAAAAACCTGTGTGGTCGTGTTTTGTTTTTGTTTTTTTAAACCAGAAACTTACCATTACCGCACATTGAAATTCAAGTGGCGCCCAAGTAAGTCGATGCCATTGACAGCCATGGACGTCCAAATTTCCCATTCATTTTCAATGGCGGGAAAACATACTGTAGGTCCTTTTGAATTTTGACCATTTACCATGACGGCCCATTGACCTTCATCTGGCACCTAAGTAAGTCGATCCTATTGACAGCCATGCGCGTCCATGCCATTGACGGCCATGTACGTCCAAATTTCCCATTCGTTTTCAATGGCAGAAAAACCTGTGTGGTCGTTTTTTTTAACCAAAAACTTTTTAACCATTACAGCCCATTGAAATTCAAGCGGCGTCCAAGTAAGTCAATGCTATTGACAGCCATGGATGTCCAAATTACTCATTCATTTTCAATGGCGGGCATACATAGGTACTTTTTAATTTTGACCATTTACCATGACAGCCCATTCACCTTCATCTGGCACCCAAGTAAGTCAATGCTATTAACAGCCATGCGCGTCCATGCCATTGACCGCCATGAACGTCCAAATTTCCCATTCATTTTCAATGGCAGGAAAACCTGTGGGGTTTTTTTTGTTTGTTTTTTTTAAGCAAGAAACTTTCCATTACAGCCCATTTTAATTCAAGTTGCGCCCAAGTAAATCGATGCCATTGAGAGCCATGCAGACTTACGTTCCCACAAAATGTCCCCAAATCAACAGGACGTGACCTGATAGATCTGTATCCACCACAGCAAAGCCCCATTGTAATTTCTCCAGAAATTGCAGTTTCTATTTGCAATTTGTAATTATTCCAGCAGGATTTATTAAGGATTCAGCATAGGTTTTTGGGCCGTGGAACAAATTAATTGAATTACAATGTGTTTTTATGAGAAAATCCCGTTTGACATACAATCATTTCGACCTACAAATCAGGTCCTGGAACGAATTAAATAAGTCTGTAAAACTGTACTGTTATTTTTATAGTTGGTGCTTGTTAACGTGGGCGGCCTAATTCCTATCCTTTTTTTTTTTTTATAACAATCCAGGTTTACTCAAATAATATTAAATAATATTTACCATTTAGTCAATAAAAACATTCACTTTCGATCTTGAGAAGACATGATCGCATATAACACAAAACAGTTTGACAGTTAATAGAGTTGTTCTAAAGCTATTTTCGACACGTAGATAATAATGCAGATTTTTTTTTTTTAAGACAATTAAAAGCATGCTTTGGATCAATAATGGTTCGGAAACATCAGGGGATACAGTTTTTAAACAATGATAAATGACTCCAAATGTGGTTATTTGAGCGCATGATGTCATCGTGTCTGACCTGCCATTGGAGGATTTTTGTTGTCCGGCTTTGACCTCGGTCAACTTCCGTAACTGTGCCCGCCTCACAGTCTGGTGCCCATCTGGACCGCTGTCAAGTTCCCCTTGAATAGGCGAGGCACATGTGTGTGTGTTGTGGCTCTCGTCCGATTGTTCGGAACTCCAGGAAGATACGTTGGCTTCGTTACAAGTTTCCTTTCAATTCCTAAAACAAAGGCATGTGCACTGCGTGTGTGCGTATAATTACCTATTGTCCTTATGCCTTGTTCACCATTCCCCAAAGAGGGAATTTCTTGAGAAATGATTAGCTTGGGTGGAATATGAAAGTCACACTTGTTTATTAGGTGTGCAACATACAGCCTGGAATGATGGGACTCGTGGGAATAGTGGCATTTATGCTTGTTGGACTCTCATGTTTTAGTCCGTAATACTCCTCCAGGTGCTCGTTTGGAAATTTCTCAAAAAGATTAGCTTGGGAAGTAACACCCCATTACAGGCATACAGCCCACACACACACACACACACTGAGCACTGAGGTATATAAAGCATGTATATTCAAAATGAAATTAGCAGATATACTTTATTTCCTAGATATAATGAGCCATATTACATGCTTATTACACCTCTATTTGATGTTTAGTACACATTTAATCTAAGCTCAGTGAAAAAATGTGTTTGGCTGTTGTATATGTCATAAACCATGGAAATTTAAGACAAAATTAGAAAAAGTGCCAATTTCCTAGCTATAAACAGCCATATTACGGGATTATTAACACACGTTTATCAGAAGGTTATTACACCGCTTTACATAATGCAGGCATCATTAAGGGAATTACAAAACGTACCCATTTCCTAGATGGTATAAACAGCCATATTACATGCTTATTACACCTTTATAAGATGATTATAACATGTTTAATCTAAGATCAGTGTAAATGTATTTGACTGTTGTATATGTCATAAAGCATGTTGTTAATTTAAGAAAATGGGAAAAGTGCCTATTTTCTAGATATAAACAGCCATATTACATGCTTATTACACTTTTATTTGATGATTATTGCACTGCTTTACATAAATAGTATATCAGCCATATTACATGATTATTACACCTTTATTAGACGTTTATGACATCTTCAAAGTTCAGTGTAAAAAAATGTTTGCCTGTTGTATGTCATAAAGCAGTGGTCTCCAAACTATTCCACATAGGGCCGCAGTGGACGCAGGATTTTCATTCCAGCAAAACAAGACACCTATGCCCCTATCTGGTGTCTTACAAGTGTAATCAGTTGATTGCAGTCAGGTGCTGCTTGTTTTAACAGAAACTTTATTGGTTAAACTGTCGGTACTCAATCGGTTGGAACAAAAACCAGGACCCTCAGTGGCCCTTGAGGACTGGTTTGGAGACCCCTGTCATAAAGCATGTTGTTCATTTAATATAAAGTTAGAAAAAGTGCCTATTTCTTAGATGTAAAAAGCCATATTACATGCTTATTACACCTTTATTACACAATTATTACATCCATCTACATAAAGCATGCATATTAAAGAGAATTAGAAAATGTACCCATTTCCTAGATAGTATTAACAGCCATTTTACATGCTTATTACACCTTTATTATATAATAATTACACGCTTAATGTAAGCTCAATGTAAAAATGTTTGACTGTTGTATCGTCATAAAGTACGTAAATTTAAGATAATTAGAAAAAGTGCCTATTTCCTAGATATAAACAACCAAATAACATGTTTATTACCTTTGTTACACGATTATTACACCACTTTACATAAAGCATGCATATTTAAGAGGATTAGAAAATGTACCCATTTCCTACATAGCACAAACAACCATATTACATGCTTATTACAGCTTTATTAGATGTTTATTACACGTTTAATCTAAGCTCAATGTAAAAATGTTTGTTGTATATAGTGTAGTACTTTTTAGCATTGAAGATATTTGTGTATTACAGTATGAATGTTTTCTTTGTTGTCACAGCCATCATGGAGGTCCATGAGGACTTCTTTGTGTACAAGAGTGGCATCTACAAGCACACGGACGTCAGCTCCACCAAGCCGCCGCACTATAGAAACCATGGAACGCACTCAGTCAGGATCACGGGGTACGTACAAGAAATGCAGCTCATGCTGGAAAGATGAATCAGGGCGAAAGATGCCACTCCCCCTTACCTGGCCCCAGTTCCCCTCCCCCCATTATCTTGTAAGTCTGCAGACCACAAATATGCAGACGTCTGACACACCTGGTCTACCTGACTCGCGTCTCTGTCATCACTGGGCGGCCGGACGTCTGCTTTTTTTTTTTTTTTTTTTAAACCACAACCAAGACAAAACATACCTGATAACTTTGAGCCTATCTCCAGACGATCGGGTGCTATGGGGATCGTGTATACGGAATGTATGCGGCTGAGGGTGCGAGAGGTTTAGACTTGCCTAACGGTCTTAACTAACCCTAACCGCCATTTTTACATGTATAGATGACACTGATATTGACACAACACAGAGACATGACAAACACATTGAGATTCCGTCACGATTAGCATGTTTACTCTAAAACACGGAAAGGTATGCATGGCATGGAGAGACGAGGTGATCTCTCCCAGCCACCTCTGACGTGATGTCGTGGATGCGCCAAAGGACCAGAGGGTCGTTTCAGGGCACCGAAGGCCCCTAGCCCGCGGGCGTCCTAGTGTTTTGATAGCGGGATGCGTCCCTATAAGCCGGCAGCCTGGGAAAGTTTGCGAAACGAGCATTGAGGTCCACTGTAGTGGAAAGGCCATTGTCTGGGGTGCTGATTTGGAGCGCACCGTACTGAAGAACGGGGATCAATCCACCCGCATGAGAGGTCAGAGGTGGGCCGAGGGGGTATGGCGGGTTTTCTGAAGCGAGCTGATTGGAGGTCAGATTAGACCTCAGCAGTGGTATGATTTGGTCTGGTCTTGTCCCTGCTTGAAACATTTTATTTGGATTGCAAAATGTCTTCCAATTCCTCCTATCTTCTTATCAACTATCAGCAAGTATGCAGCATAAACTTAAGATACTCCGTTAAATTACTGGTGAAGCAAGAAATTCTGTGTCACTTGTGTGCGGTGTATCGAAACCTCCCTCCCGATGCTTTCAAGAGGGTGCGCTGTAGGGCTGAAGGATATTGGAAAAAACCTATACTGCGACTTTTGAGGGTTTGCGATTTACGGCTAGTATTGTATTTTGTTTAATGATGGAGGATACACTGCCCTCCGGTGGCAGTGTTGGGTCTGGCTGGACTGTCATCTTGTATGACTCAGGAGCAGACTCAGACGTCTGACATGGATAAAGGATGGCTGCGCTCTGGTTCAGCCCACATCAGGCAGTAAGTTGTTTCAGCTAATATATGTTTGTGTATGCATTTGTAATGAAGTTTACAGCTACATTTTGTGGAGTTACGTGTGAGCGATTTGCTATGAAATTAGCATTCGTAGCATTTAAGATAGCAGACTTTTGTGAGGCAAATTAGGCTAATTTAATCTACTAAATTTACATATTGATCACACTACATGGACGTTTGAACACCAATCGTTTACATGTCGTTGGCCCTCCTCCTCTAAGAAGCGGCCTTCTGTCATTTTTCTGTAGCTGAATTATTCCCATACCAGAGATTTCTTCAGGAGTTTCACCTCCCCTAGCCATTGTATAGCACAGCTGACTCACTGACACTGAGCAAAAATGGACGTAAAACTCAATTCTTGGTTAAAAGCAAAAAAAAAAAAAAAAAAAAAAAAACGTGCAGTTAGTGTTTATTTTACGTAAATATGTCAAAGTACAATGCTAGTCTGTTTGTGAATGTAGCTAACAGCCGCCTGGTGTAAACAGAGCTTTTCCGGTGAAAATTCTTGTGAATGATTTCTTAAATCCCCGAATTCTTTACAGTTATGGACGTAAAACAGTCTCGATTATTGGTTTAAAGCAAAAAACAAAAACAAAAACGTGTAGTTAGCATTTATTTAAACTAAATGTGTGGAAGTACAATGCTAGTCTGTTAGTGAGTATAGCTCGCGGCCGCCTGGTGTAAAAAGAGCTTTTCCCGTAAAAATTCTTGTGAATAAATGCTTAAATTCTCTAATTCTTTATAGATATGGATGTAAAACAGATTCTTGGTTAAAAGCAAAAAAAAAAAAAAAAGTGCAGTTAGCATTTATTTTACGTAAATATGTCGAAGTACAATGCAAGTCTGTTAGTGAATGTAGCTAGTGGCCGCCTGATGTAAACAGAGATTTTCTGGAGAAAATTCTTGTGAATAAATACTTAAATCCCCAAATTCTTTATAAATATGGATATAAAACGGTCTTGATTCTTTGTTAAAAGCAAAAAAAAAAACCAAACATGTAGTTAACGTTTATTTAACCTAAATGTGTTGAAGTACAATGCTAGTCAGTTAGTGAATGTAGCTAGCGTCCGCCTGATGTAAACAAAGCTTTCCTGGTGAAAATTCATGTGAATAACTGCTTAAATGCCCAATTTTTAAAATAAATATGGACGTAAAACAGTCTCGATTCTTGGTTCAAAGCAAAAAAATTTGTAGTTAACGTTTATTTAAACTAAATGTGTCGTAGTACAATGCTAGCCTGTTAGTGAATGTACCTAGCGGCCGCCTGGCGTAAACAGAGCTTTTCTGGGTGAAAATTCTTGTGAATAAATGCATAAATCCCCAAATTCTTTATAGATATGGACATAAAACAGTCTCGATTCTTGGTCATGTGAATAAATCCTTGTATGCTGCAGCTTTCGTACTTTTTCAACAGAAATCCGGTGTTAGATAGCTGCGTGCGTTTCTGAAAAGCTCCTCTTGATATGGGCGGCCCCCTACTTGAATGCGAGGCTCAGTGCATGAGCGCTCTGAGCCGTCAATACATTATGAAGTCCCTGTTGGTGGAGTTTCCCGATCCCACAGTACGGCTGCTGTTATTTGCGGTCCTGCTCAAACATCGTCAATTAAACAGTTGTTAAATCCTGAGTGACAGTGGGCGATGCCTAAATCTGTCCGTTTCCCAGCATTCTTTTGACTCCTTTTTTAAGATAAAACAGCATTAGCTACCGGGAGTCTCTCAGAGGGGAAAGCAGAGTGTTCCGGATTGCGAAAAAACAGGATGGGAATTGGCTCAGGGAGGGTGTTTTGTACAAGTTGGCAGTCGTGATGAGATTTATTATGGACCCTTGCCAAGATGTCTCGAGTAGAAAAAACATTGGCAAGGAAAATGGATGGTGAAGGAGAGTTTTTAACTTTTTTTGTGGGAGTTGTACTATATTTTAGGGATCAAGGCAGCGTTTGACATCCATACCTGTTCTCTATTTCCTGTTATAAATCAGGAGAGGGAAAAGGGCTATCCCATGTTTTTTGAAGAATGGATTGATGTCGGAACGTTTGCTATTAATACGTATGTATTTTTCCAGGATGTTGTTGACCACCACTTCCTTGTCAGCTGATTAATGCTGGGATTTCTAAAATTCCTCGAACTCACTTGGCATGCATTATTACTTTTTTCTCTATTTCTGACACTCGGGTGCCCATTTAAGATCAGCCTTTGTAATCTGTACCACGACGAATAGAGAAATTTGACGAGAATGTTGTTGGGAAAAAAATACAAACATGAAATTTGGAGTGCATGTATTCAAATAATAATGATATTGAATGAAAGCATCTATGTGAAAATAAATCAATGCCTGTGAAGGCAACATGGCATTTTTGTTCAAAGCGGCTTTTCTAGGCTCATATGAAAGACTATTTTTGCCAATAAGTTAGTCAAAATCATTAGTAGACGCTCAAATGTTTTTAGAACCCATACTTGCAAAGATCCAGGAAGGTTTTTTCTATTGGTTCAAAGCAATCCTTGGTAATCAGGCCCCCCACCTGCTATCAACCGGAAATACAACTAGTTAACGATAGCTCAAACATATTCATAGTTAATTGCAGTAGGTGTTTAATGTATTTCTTGTTGTTGTTTGTGCTTTGTCTGTCTCTCTCTCTCTCTCTCCCTCATTTCTTTCGTTCCCCTATAACCCCTTTCTGTCCTCAAAAAAAAAGAAACTGGCATATTTTTCTGTTCATGTCATGCAAATAGTGTAACAAAACAGCTAACGTCTTCTCCCTCTTCTTCAGGTGGGGTGAACAGCGTGATTATGACGGCACTCTTAGAAAGTACTGGGTAAGACAAATGCAGAAAGGCTCATTATGTATTTGTAGCTAACTTTGTCATTTTGATAGTAGGCTAATATAGCTAATATACGTAGATACAGTGGTATGAAAAAGTATCTGAACCTTTTGGAATTTCTCACATTTCTGCATAAAATCACCATCGCTGTCAAAATCACACAGATGAAAAAACAGGGTCTGCTTTAACTAAAACCACCCAAACATTTGTAGGTTTTCATATTTTAATCAGGATAGCATGCAACATTGACAGAAGGGGGCAAAATAGGTAAGTGAATCCTCTGCCTAAGGAGGCTTAAAGAGCAATTGAAACCAATTTTTACCAATCAATTTAAGTCAGGTGTGCGCCCAATCACGGATGAGTGGTTTAAAGCTGCCCTGCCCACTATAAAACACACACCCGGTAAGAATTGCCTTGATGAGAACATTGTCGGATGTTCATCATGGCTCGGTCAAAAGAGCTGACTGAAGACCTGCGATCAAGGATTGTTGATTTGTATAAAGCTAGGAAAGGATACAAAACCATCTCTAAGAGTCTGGATGTTCATCAATCAACAGTCAGAGAAGTTGTCTACAAATGGAGAGGGTTTGGCACTGTTCTCTTCCAAGGAGTGGCCAAACACCAAAGATAAGGCCAAGAGTTCAGCGCAGAATATTCAGAGAGGTAAAAAAGAACCCTAGAGTGTCTGCTAAAGACTTACAGAAATCACTGGCACGGTCCAATATCTCTGTGCACACATCAACTGTTTGTAAAAATTATGGTCAATAAATGGTGTTCATGGGAATATTCCACAGAGGAAGCCACTGCTGTCTAAAAAAACATTGTTGCTCGTTTAATGTTCGCAAAAAGGCACTTGGAAACTCCACAGAGGTTTTGGCAAAATATTTTGTGGACTGATGAAACCAAAGTTGAATTGTTTGGGAGTAACACACAATGTCATGTGTGGAGGGAAAATGGAACAGCTCACCAACATCAACACCTCATCCCCTCCGTGAAGCATGGTGGAGGGAGCATCGTGATTTGGGGCTGTTTTGCTGCCTCCGGGCCTGGACAACTTGCAATCATTAATGGAAGAATGAATTCAAAAGTTTATCAGGATGTTTTGCAGGAAAACCTGAGGCCGTCTCTTAGGCAGACAGTTGAAGCTAAAAAGAGGATGGATGCTGCAACAAGACAACGATCCAAAACACAGAAGTAAATCTACTTCAGAATGGTTCAGAATACACGTTCTGGAGTGGCCAAGTCAAAGTTGAGATTTAAACCCCATTGAGATGCTGTGGTATGACCTAAAGACAGCGATTCATGCTAGATATCCCAGGAATTTGACTGAACTACAGCAGTTTTGTAGAGAAGAATGGGTCAGGATTAGTCCTGATCAATGTGCCTGACTGATTTGCAGCTACAGGAAGCGTCTGGTTGAAGTTATTGCTGCCAAAGGGGGGCCACAAAATATTAAATGTAATGGTTCACTTACTTATTTTTCCCCCTTCTGTCATTGTTTGCATACTATCCTCATTCAAATATGAAAACCTGTAAATGTTTGGGTGGTTTTCGTTCAAGCAGACACTGTTTTTTCATCTGTGTGATTTTGACTAAGATCAGATCACATTTGATGGTGATTTTATGCAGAAATATGAGTAATTCCAAGAGGTTCAAAAACTTTTTCATACCACTGTACATACAGCATGTGTTGCCTTCATTATAAGGCTTATATAGGGCTTTTAAGTTTTTTGCAGCTCTAGACATACTAGTATTTTTTGGGGGGGGGTCCACTATGGCTCTTTCAACATTTTGGGTGTAGCTCATGTTGTAGCTCATTCATACTGTTCATACAAAATCTGAACTCGTAATTTTCGCACTATAAGGCGCACCTGACTATAAGCCACACCCTTCAAATTTAGCACGAAAACGACATTTGTTCATAGACAAGCCGCACTGGACTATAAGCTGCAGCTGCACTCACTGTATTATGGGATATTCACATCAAAAGATATTAACCGGTAACACTTTATTTGACAGTGGTATCATACGACTGTCATACAACCAAATGAACCAGAATGAAGCTTTGAACCAATTCAATGAAGTTTTGCTGCCAATTGGTTCAAAGCTTCATTGCCTCAAGAAGCTTCATTTGGCCATCACTGCTTCCTTGGGGGAGACATTCAACCTCTGCTGCCACCTGCTGTCAACACTGTTGTCATCCAGCATGCCTCCTAGCATGCATTGCAGTGATACAGATGTAAATAACAATGAAAATTCATGTTTGGTGCAATTATTTCTTCAGTTACTGTTCCAGTTGTTTCATTAATTGCTATCTATGTTATTTGGTAACACTTTATTTGACAGTTGCGCCAAAAGAGTATCATAAGACCATCATAATAATGACAGAGCCATGAGCATTAATGAATGCTTATGATAGATGATAGTCATTTTGTGTCATCTGGCAAATTATCTTACTTTTGAATGGATGTAAAAGATCTTAGCAGGACATAAATGGAGTTAGTGACATAATTTCCCAGTTGACACTTAATGACATCTGTCATAAGCTTTCAGTCATGCCTAATAGTGTCATGTCATAATTATGACTGTCTTATGACAGTCTTATGACACCGCTGTCAAATGAAGTGTTACCTATTAACCCAAATAAATCAGCAAATAAGCCACACTGGACTATAAACTGCAAGATTCAAAATGAAAGAAAAAAGTAGCGTCTTATAGTCCGAAAATTACGGTATGTTAAAGATTATGTTCAAAAATTGCAATTTAAATGATCTAAATATGCTAATAAAAAAAGTGTACATGCAGGTTATGCTGTTATATCGTCCCTACCAATGTTCAGACCAAAGCTACGCATTTGCGTGACATATTCTTATCATGTGATTACTTCCTCCCCTCTTTCTCTTAAAGATTGCTGCCAATTCGTGGGGCAAGAACTGGGGCGAGGACGGCTACTTCCGCATTGCACGCGGCAAAAACGAATGCGAGATCGAGACCTTCGTGATTGGCGTGTGGGGTCGGGTCACCATGGAGGACATGCACCACCACCGCCGCCGTCGCCGACAACACGTTTAGAGAGCGCTCGGGAGCCTCAAAACTTCATCCGACGCTCCTTCTGTGCCACCCACGCCAGCAGGTGATAAACCACTCCTAAGCTTTTTTTTGTTGCCTCGGTGAGCGTCTGAAGAAGCGCACGCCGGGTCCCTCAGGTACTGTTCCAAAGACCGCATTACCCAGAATTCTTTATCTCCAGATCAAGGGAAATGTGTAGGAAATGATGAAAGAAAACCCCTTTTAAGTCGTTCTTTTTTATGACCACTAAGAGACTGCGCCGAATCATTTTTAGGAAATCTGAGAGGCTGAAATCCCAAAAAACAAGCATGAAAGACTCCTTGGAATACAATCCCCATGTCAGACTATTGACTTTTAAGACAATACATATCCAAGTACAATTTTGACCTTCAGAATAAAACACACGTTGCGTGGGCCAAATGTCTTAAAGAGAAGCCATTGATACAAAAGATTGTTTTCATGATTGTTGTGCAAAGTAGTCTTAACGCTTTATGATGCTACGCTTATGTTGCCGTGTTATTCTGAAATTTTGTTTTAATACTCATGTACTGTATATAATGATTATATATGGGGATCATGCAAACTCAACACTCACGTGGCTTATTTTTTGTATTTTGTGTTGGGCGCTTCTGCAAAAACGAACAAAAATTCCCGAGCTACAAGGATTCATTTATAAATGCTTTATAAACTGGTTATAACACCATATGAAGCCTTAATAGCCTTAATGACACTATAAGCTAAGAACTGCCTGCTTACTAAATAGTCATTCCACATTCGACATCTGATTCCAGAAGTACTGTACGCAACTATTTAACCTGCAAAATAGTGAACCCATGTGTTGCAATCCTTCCTTAACCAGCATTAAGGATTTGTTTGAACTGCCAAAAATGGAGCCTACTTATAGATAAAATTCCAAAGTCAACCATTTGACATGCCAAATTGTGAGCCCACTTGTCTCTCTACTTTTTTTTTTTACTGAACTACTTCACTTGACAAATAGTGATCCTACATTTAGCTGTGTTTTCTAGAGAAACAATCCAACCAAATAGGGACATGGCTTGTAGCCATATTGGTCTGCCAAATAGTGACCCCCACTTGATTGCTGCACTTCCCTGCAAGGGCGTAGGTTTTCATAGGGACGGTAGGGACATAACACTACCAACTTTTCAGGATGCTGAAATTCTCTCCACCAACTTATAAGCAACCTTATTTGCATTGTACAGTGCTGGCCAAAAGTATAGGCACCCCTGCAATTCTGTTAGATAATGCTCAATTTCTCCCAGAAAATGATTGCAATTGCAAATGCTTTGGTAGTAATATCTTCTTTTTTTTTGTTGTTGCTCAAAATGAAAAAACAGAAAGGAGAATGGGGAAAAAAATGAAATCATTATCATTTTACACAAAACTCCCCAAAAAAATGGGACGGACAAAAGTATTGGCACCCTTTGAAAAATGCTTCTTTAGTTTGTGTAATTAACAGCGCCCGTTACTTACCTGTGGCACATAACAGGTGGTGGCAATAACTAAACCACCCTTGCAGCCGATTAAAATGGATTAAAGTTGACTCAACCTCTGTCCTGTGTCTTTTTGTGTACCACATTGAGCATGGAAAAAAGAAAGAAGACCAAAGATCTGCCTGAGGACTTGAGAAGCAAAATTGTGAGGAAGCATGGGCAGTCCATCTCCGAGGACCTGAATGTTTCTGTCTCTACCGTGCGCAGTGTCATCAATAATGCCCCTTTCCCACTGAAACTAGTCGGTCAACGCGCGTTTTTTCCAAGCCGATGCAACCCACTAGCAATTGGCATTTGGCACCTTTCCCATTGACAAAAAAAAGCCGTGTCTTTTTTTTTTTTCACCCGTCTAACCCCCCACCCCTCCTCAGCCGTGCGTAAGGTTACGTGACATCACCACGCTAAGATGCGCGTCACAAGTGCGACCGAATTCATTCAGTTTAAGGAAGTAAACAATGCAGAGCAACATGGAAGCCTCCTTTCCGTTTGTGTTCTCTGTTTTCATGTTTTTTACTGCCCTCAAAATAGTCGAAATGCAGCAAAGGATCAACACTCTGCTTGTTCTGAGGCAACGCAGGCGACGTCGTAGCCTCGAGCTTTTAATTTACCAACAATATTTTTATAAATTGCTGTGTCTGGCAAGGTCCTAGACATTTGTCGCTGAATCTCCTCTTCTCCACAGATGGAAAGGAGCTGGCAGGTCTTATAATCTTTCCAATGCTGGGACATGTTGTTCAATGTGGTGCGCTACTGGCTCCTTCTTCTTCTACTAGCTTTGTTGTGAGCATCGACGTAACTACGGTTGTGGCGCGTGTTAAATGGGAGGCGACTGGCACATTGTTATGACGCGTCACGTAAGAGCCTACGTCACCACGTAGATTAGGGTGTTGACTGTTGACCCGGGGTTTTGCTTTCACACTGCATGACGATCAGAGCCGAGGTGATTTTAACGCGGTCGCTTGGCGGGTTGATTGACACGGGTCGAGGCGGGTCGCTGCCCCTTTCCCACTGCCACCAAAAGCCGATTGTTAGTGGGTTGACATGGGTTTTTTGGCCAGTGAGAAAGGGGTATAAGTGTAAAGCCCACGGCACGGTGGCTCACCTCCCTAGTTGTGGACGGAAAAGAAATATTGTCGAGAGATTGCTACGAAAGATTGTGCGGATAGTGGATAAAGAACCTCGACAAACATCCAAACAAGTTCAAGCTGTCCTGCAGTCCAAAGGTACAATGGTGTCAACCCGTACTATCCGTTGGCGTCTGAATGAAAAGGGACTCTACCCAGGAAGACCCCACTTCTGACCCAGAGACATGAAAAAGCCAGGCTGGAGTTTGCCAAAACTTACCTGAAAAGGCCAAAAAACGTTTTGGAAGAATGTTCTCTGGTCAGATGAGACAAAAATAGAGCTTTTTAGGGAAAAGGCATCAACATAGACTTTACAGGTAAAAAAATGAGGCCTTCAAAGAAAAGAACACTGTCCGCACAGTCAAACATGGCGGAGTTTCCCTGATGTTTTGGGGTTGCTTTGCTGACTCTTGCACTGGACTGCTTGACCGTGTGCGTGGCATTATGAAGTTTGAAGACTACCAACAAATTTTGCAGCATAATCTAGGGCCCAGTGTGAGAAAGCTGAGTCTCCCTTAAAGGTCATGAGTCTTCCAGCAGGACAATGACCCAAAACACACTTCAAAAACAGTAGAAATGGTTTGAGACAAAGCACTGGAGACTTCTGAAGTGGCCAGCAATGACTCCAGACCTGAATCCCATACAACACCTGTGGAGAGATCTGAAAATGGCACCCTTCAAATCTCTGAGACCTGGAGCTGTTATCCAAATAAGAATGGTCTAAAATTCCAGCAGAGCATTGTAAGAAACTCATTGACGGATACCAGAAGCGGTTGTTCGCAGTTTTTTTGTCTAAAGGTTGTGCTGCCAAGTATTAGGCTGAGGGTGCCAATACTTCTGTCCGGCCCACTTTCGGAGTATTGTGTAAAATTATAATGATTTAATTTATAATAATAATAAATGGAGCTATTACTACCAAAGCATTTGTAATTGCAATAATTTTTTGGGGAGAAATTGAGCATTATCTGTCAGAATTGCAGGGGTGCTAATACTTTTATACTCTGTATAAGGATAGAATAGACCCTACAATTATTAGGTTCAGATACTTTTTCATACCACTGTATAAGTCAATACAGATTTATCTTAACTAAGGCTACGTCAAATAGTGAGCATGTGGTTTTCTCCCAAAAGCTACTATCTGACCTGCCAAATAGTGAGACCACTTGTTGTTAAACCTTCTTATGATTATTAGGTAACACTTTATAATAACTATCCGTTTTACTAGTTAATAGATCATTAGTAAACTGTTGATAAATGATTTATTGCTGATTTGTGAAGTATTTGTTAACAGTTTGTTAAGCATTTACAGGGTGTTCTTAACTTGAAACACAATTTGTGTAGAAACGTTTAAAGTTTTTGTGTGTAACGTTTGGCATTTTTATATTTTCAGTTTAAGAAATGCCGTTCACTTCAAAAGAAAAGGCATTTTGATAAGGGATTTTGCAGGCAGCGCTCATGTTGCACATTTACGAAAAGTACTTTTCTTTGTATATTTAACCAATAAAACTTATGACCTTCAACATAAAGTGTATATAGTTTTATCAAGATCCATCAACTAGCATGGGCATTTAGAATGGGGTCAACCATATTGGAACACCCTGTATATGCTTGACAAACTGTTAACAAATACTTCACAAATCAACAATAAATCATTTATCATCAACAGTTTACTAATGATCTATTAACTAGTAAAACAGATAGTTATTATAAAGTGTTACCGATTATTTTCCACTTAGCAAATAACGATCCCACTCATTTGAACTTCAACTACCAGATAATGAACCCACTTTTCTTCAAGTTAGCCGGCCTTTACTGAGCGATAGACATTTCAAGCGATTTTAAGTACTACTGAAAGTGTGCAGCATCTTTAAGCTACGGATTGCTGGGGAGGGGAGTGGGAGGACCTCCCCCAAGCAGGGATTTCCAGCTCTCACTTAAAAGTGAGGTACGCTGTTATTACCGCTGGCCTTCAATTACGCGCCACTTCAAACGCCGTAATCCTGCCTCATGATCTATCACGCCGTCGCGTCTTCCTTCAGACTTCAAAGACCAACACACTTGATCGGACGGGCAATGTGCCGCGTGGCGTGCCCATCCGCAATCTTGTTGTCCCGACTCCGCGATGGTTAGCGAGCGACGTGTTTGTCTCAAAAGTCAACCAAAGAATGGCAACATCCATTCCGCATTGTTGTGTGCACGTGAACGCCACGGGCACTTGTGTGTCATTTATTTATGAGAAGTAAATTATGCTACACTGTACATTATTACTCTCTTGTCTGTGCAATGTTACATTATCTGCTGTACGGTGCGTGCTACATGTAATGCTAGTGTCCACTCGTACCGCACAATAAAGTCTTTACACCACCTTATGTCTGCAAAGTGTTTTTGTTGTTAGCCCTTTTCTGTCTGCCCACAATCTCCTCTTGGATTGAATTTGTCACAAGATAAAGAAAGTAAATCACTAGAAATATTTTTTTTTTAAATTGGATCCCTATTCTCCACTTTGCTGCATTTTTGCCCTTTTCTTTCTGCCCGTAATCTCCTCATGGATAAAATCTATCACTAGACTGTTGACATTTGAGGAAGAATTGTAAGAATTAAGAGCGATGCTAATGTGGGCCCCATATACAGTTGTCCGCCCTGCACTGCTTTCTTTTTGCCCACAGTCTCCTTTTAGATTAAATGTATCTATTAGAGCCTAAAACATTATATTACTATTTGAGTATACACGGCAAAAAAAAAAAAAAAAAAAAAACTTTTTTTTTTTACACTACGCTTTATTGTACCCATTTCTCTTTGCCCACAATCTCCGCTAAGATAAATGCGTCTCATTGCTTATTACGTTTGAAGATACAAAACAACAGATAAAAAACATCCTAATTTTGGCTCCATCATCTCCATTTTGCTGCGTCATGCTATTTTCACTCTGCCCGCAGTCTCCTTTGGGATTTTTTAAAAAATTATCTTATTGGTCGCTCAATGGTCCAGCATAATGATTACATTATTTAGCCATGCATTTTCTCATGCATGGCTAGAAAGAACAAAAATGACATTGGCTCATCAGTATTACATCCTTTTCTGTTTGCCCACAAGCTCCTCTTGGATAGAATTTGTCACAAGATAAAGAAGATAAATCACTAAGATAAATAACTAGAAATACCAAAAATTTGAATTTTGGATCCACATTTTCCCCTTTGCTGCATTTCACTTTTTTTTTTCTGCCCATAATCCCCTCATGGATAAACTCTGTCGCATCACTGTTGACATTTGAGGAAGAATGGTAGGAATTAAAAGCAATGCTAATGTGGGCCCCTTATACCTCTTCTCCGCCTTGCACTTCTTAATTTCTGCCCACAGTGTCCTTTTAGATTAAATGTGTGGTCTCTGTTAAAACCTAAAACATCATATTACCATTTGAGCAGACACACCAAAAAAAAATTCTGACCTTGTCTACACTCTATTGTACCTATTTCTTTTTGCCCATAATCTCTGCTAAGATAAATGTGTCACATTGGTTATTACGTTTGAAGATACAGAACTACAAATAATGAAAATCCTAATGTTGGCTCCATTCTCTCCATTTTGCTGAATCATGCTATTTTTCCGCTGCCCGCAGTCTCCTGTGGGATTTTATTTTATTTTATTGGTTGCTCTATGGTACAGCAAAATAATTACAGTAGAATTTTCTCATGCACTGCTATAAAGGACAAAAAATATAAATAAATAGTAAATATTTTGAGTTTTGGATCCATATTCTCCCATTTGCTGCATTTTTCCCAGTTTATTTCTGCCCATAATCTCCTCATGGATAAAATCTGTCACATCACCATGGGCATTTGAGGAAGAATGGCAAGAATTTAGAGAAATTCTAATGTTGGCCTCATAATTTCCACCTTGCACAACTTTTTCTGCCCACAGTCTCCTTTTAGATATTTTTTGGCTTTATTAGACCCTATACTGTTATATTTGACCATATAAGGCAAAAAAAAAATCTGACATTTTCTTCACTTTATTGTATGCATTAATTTTGCCCACAATCTCCCCTAAGATAAATGTGTCACATTGCTTATTACGCTTGAAGATTCAGAACTACAAATCATGAAAATCCTAATGTTGACTCCTTGCTCATCATTTTGCTGCATTATGCCATTTTTCCGCTGCCCGCAGTCTCCTTTGAATAAAGATTATGGTCGCTCATTGGTCTAGAGTAAATAGTTATAGTAACATGTAAGGGGTAAATATCCAAAAAGAACACCAGCAAAAAATCCAGTCTTTTTCCAATGCCCGTAGTGTCAAGTGAAGTTTCTGTTTAAAGAATTTAAACACTTTAAAATTTGAAGATACAGTATACGGACAGAATTGATAAAAAAATACAGCAGTGCTTTTTCCTCATCAAATCATCAAACCTTACTATCACCGAAAGGCTAATGTTAGCTCCAAAGCCTACTTTTCAATCAGACTCCATAGTCCTACTGCCCACAGTCTCCTATCGGATAACATGGATCACATGACAATGCTCTGTTTTCTAGCTATGCTAAGTTCAGGTCATTGCGCACGTGTGAGTCCACTCCACATCACTCTCCAATAAAAGCTTATCTCGCAGTCACAGCCACAATGTCCAAGTATGGAAAGTTGGATTGAGTCGGATGCGTCTGCGGGGCTTGTTTACATTTCTCTCATTGTTTGTGCGTCAGCGAGCAGACAAAGCAGCCGTTACCTCAACAGCAAGTGCCACCGTCCCGCCCTCGTTATGTGGATGAGGGGGAGGAAGCCGAACAATCAGCGCGGACTCCACCCTGGCACTCTTTTGGGCAGGAGAACAAATGTGCATAGGCGATCAAAGGCAGATATTTCACGTTTGAGAAAGAGGAAGCACTGCCGATTCAAATATCCTCGGGGAGCATAAATACATAGCAGTAAACGTCTGGTATGTTGACTGATATTGCATACAAACATGTGTTCCCCCATAGGAAGCCTTGGGGGGAATCTTTTTTTTTCTTTGAAGCACAATTGCCACGCATACAAATAGAATCCGTGTGACGGGATATGATAAGAAGCGTTGAAGATAATTGATGAATATATGAGTAATTTCAAATTTTGATTTGATTTCAAATAGATGTATTTAAATAAACAAAAAATTCTATTTGTTAAATATAATTTGACACGCTCGTGTGCACACACAACGCTCCCGACATTAATTCCGTGGGTGAATTATCTAGAAAGGATGTAGTGATCACTACATTGTAATGTTTTTAATTTAATCAATATTTTAAATTACTTTTGTAACTTATGAAAGGATTTGTTCGATGTATATTTTTGTTTTTAGTTTAATATTGTTTAGCTCTTTTAATTTTTTTTCTTTTACTTCTATTTCTTTTTTTTTTTTTTTTTTTTTTTTAGATAAAAACAAATGAGGCCTGCTTTTCTAGTCTCCGCTCAGCTGCAAAAAATTGCCCACTGCTGCCGTCTTATGGTCATTTGTAGTATATACAAGGAAGGAAAAAAATACATCATCCACCAGTACAAATATTGAACGGTCAAGTTTATTGAGCGTTGTTTAGTGATCCCTCGTTTTTCGCGGTTAATGGGGACCAGAATCCGCCGCGATGAGTGGAAAAACCGCGAAGTAGCGCCCCCGCGACCCCCTCGTGTTTTCTCACCTTTTTCCCAAATCAAAAAAAAAAAACAACAACAACAAATTATACATAAATATATATATATATATTTTTTTTAATAAATGGTTTTTAAACACTGGAAGTCCCAGAGGTTGTTTTTTTTTTTTCAGAATAAAGAAAGACAAGAAGGGTGTCAGATAACCCCGATACCAAACTGACTACTTGGCTTTGTCAAATAATAGACCACTCAAGCAAGCAATCAAGCAGACAACCCCCCCTACACACTCCTGTGGAATCGATGCCTAGGTGTGAAGGGGGAGGGTTCACTCTAGATAGCTGCAATTAGCATCTTGAATATTTGCAAATCCAGGGCTCCCTTGACTTTATCAAACACAGAGGATGACGGAGATGGCCAGTCGCCGTGTTCTACAATACGATTGACATGGCAGCACTGAATGCAAATGTGTTGTATCAGGCATGCTCCGGAAGGCAAGAGAGACGGGTGGACTTTTTGGTGGGTCTTGCAAAGGAATTGACTCACTCTCATGTGGGCGCAAAGAAGGCGCAGAAGGAAAAATTGCTTCGGCAACAACCTCCAACAGCTAGCCCCGGAAAAGGGCGAAGACTCATACGTCACCACATAAAAAAATGTTTTGTTTACTACACAATTCCCTGTATATACTTTCTTTTGTTCTCCTTTTCACATACTGTATGTTTCTTTACTGAATAAAAAGCCTTTTTTTGTGCAAAAAATGACTTGTGTCGTGCATCATCAGCCATCCATCATCAGCAATATGACAATTATAGCTCCAAACAAACAAGAAACAGTGCAACTAAATATTCAGAGAGATTGAGACAGCTGTTCTTTCTCAATGCTATGATGTCAAAAAGTCCTGCGCAACAAATCCCCAGCAAAAAAAGCGCTCTGATATCTTCCCAATTTTGTCAAATCGTGCACATTTCGATCACATTAGACAACCATACTGAGCAGTTACCAAACACTATAACATACTTGATGGAGAAAATATTATGTGACCCAAAGTGAATTAGCACATTATGCCTTATGATTAATTCAATGTAACAACATCTACTGTTTTTCACCTTGTTCCCATAGTTAGGAGACGCGCTTGAGTAGGGAATCTCACGAGATAACTTGTTTTGAGGGAATCTCATGAGATAACTTGTTTAATTGTTTTACCACACGCCTGGGTCCCATAGAATCTCACGAGATAACTTATTTTGCACCCATAATATTTACATCTGTTGCAGCACAGCTCATTTGTGCCATGTGAAAAGTCCTTTTTCAAGGGGGCTGGACCAAAAGTAGCTTTAATGTTTGTCATTGGACGGGGCCGCGCCGCTCGGAGGCAGAAGTTGGCCTCTCCGCCTCCGAGGGGTGCGTCCATACAAAAGCGGACATTTCCGGGCGACCCGTGAAGTCCGCTGGTGGATTAAGCGTACGGATCGCCCAGCTTTGTCCTTTTGCCGCTTTACTGGAGTGTTGCTGGCTTCCCACTCACTTGTCACGGTAAGCGATTTTCATTGCTAAAGGGACATTTTGTTTTGCTGTAACGGCAACGCGGGGATTCTGGGGTTCACAAACAAATCTAGCGTCATCGTTGACATTTGTTGATACTTGTTTGCTTGCTCTTGTGGGATTGCAATCAATAAATCTCATTTATTCTGCATTTTCTAATCAATAAACATTGTCTATTGAGCAAAAGTGTGCCTGTTACTGATTCACCGCGAACCTGCAAATTTCGGAAAACAATACTGTAAAAAGGTTGTCCGCCCAATTACCTGCCTGAGTGGTCCACTGTCCGACAAAGCCAAGGCAGCCCTGCCCCGCAAACACTCAAAATGCTAATTGGAGCAATCCAACCGTATGGTTTTGCGAGTGTGAATGGGAATGACTAATGAGGACCTCAGTGCTCACAAAAGATATGCTGATTAGAGTCAGATGACCCATCTCTGGATCTAAAAGGAATTTGTATCAACTGATCTAGCCTTGGTAGTTCTAGTGTAAGCACTTCAAATGTAATATTTATGATACGTTTTAAACATATTACTGTCCCACAGAATTATCTTTAAACAAGAATAGCATAGAAAATTGCTTGTCTTTATTAAATGATTCATTGAGTGAGTCACTTACACACAATGAGGTGCCACAGCAAATGTTTAACAAGCTAAATGATGATTGAAGTTTCAGCTTCCAAGCATCTCTGGCAAGATCAAACCTTTACGTCTGTCAATCTTCGTTAACCTTAGTAAGCAACTTCAGTGCACTGCCTGTCCAAGAAAAGCAGCAGGAGGGAGATTGAGACTAGGGATCGGGACATCACATCTATATTTATTTATTTTATTGGGGGGTCCGCAATAGACTGGGGGCGCAAAGTTTGAAGTGCGGAGTAGCGAGGCATCGCTGTATTTTATTTCACTTTATTTTATTTGTTGTATTTTCTCAGTGCAACAAATTTCATATACAATAGCTTATGTGTAGTGGTCTATTGCGGCGTGTTCACTCTCCTGCACTCGCACATCCTGTAGGCGCAGATGTAGAAAACACCTGGAACAAAAAAACAACACAAGTCAAGTGAGGGATTTTTTTAAAGCGTTTTAGCATCATCTTTGTGTGTATGTGTTGACCTGCAAAGAAGGTCATGAGGGTTGCCACCCAGCCCAGGATGTAAGACCACGAAAAGCGCCAGTCGCCAAAGCGCCGGCCCAAGAAGTTGAGCGTAGCCGCCGTGTACACGCCCATCGCCAGCAGTGCGAACAAAGCTGCCAGAAATACATGAGTTCATTAGACAACTATTGCCACTTTCATGATTTTGTGGATAATTTGTAGTTGTTGTACTAATTCTATTCATGTACTGTACAGTGCTGGCCAAAAGTATTGGTACCCCTGCAATTCTGTCAGATATTGCTCAATTTCTCCCAGAAAATGATTGCAATTACAAATGCTTTAGTAGTAATATCTTCATTTATTTTGCTTGCAATGAGAAAAACACTAAAGAGAATGAAAAAAAAATTAAATCCTTAACATTTTATACAAAAGGGCCAGACAAAAGTATTGGCACCCTCAGCCTAATACTTGGTAGCACAACCTTTAGACAAAATAACTGCGAACAGCCGCTTCCGGTATCCATCAGTGAGTTTCTTACAATGTTTCTGCTGGAATTTTAAACCATTCTTCTTTGGCCAACTGCTCCAGCTCTCTGAGATTTGAAGGATGCCTTCTACAAACTGCCATTTTCAGATCTTTCCACAGGTATTCTATGGGATTCAGGTCTGGACTCATTGCTGGCCACTTTAGAAGTCTCCAGTGGTTTCTCTCAAAACATTTTCTAGTGTTTTTATAAGTGTGTTTTGGGTCATTGTCCTGCTGGAAGACCCATGACCTCTGAGGAAGACCCTGCTTTCTCACATTGGGCCCTACATTATGCTCCAAAATTTGTTGGTAGTCTTCAGACTTCATAATGCCATGCAAGCAGTCCAGTGCCAGAGTCAGCAAAGCAACCCCAAAACATCCAGGAACCTCCGCCATGTTTGACTGTGGGGACCGTGTTCTTTTCTTTGAAGGCCTCATTTTTTCCCTGTGAACTCTATATTGATGCCTTTCCCAAAAAGCTCTACTTTTGTCTCATCTGACCAGAGAACATTCTTCCAAAACGTTTTTGGCTTTCTCAGGTAAGTTTTGCCAAACTCCAGCCTGGCTTTTTTATGTGTCTGGGTCAGAAGTGGGGTCTTCCTGGGTATCCTACCATAGAGTCCCTTTTCATTCAGACGCCGACGGATATAGTACTAGTTGACACTGTTGTACCCTCGGACTGCTGGACAGGTTGAACTTGTTTGGATGTTAGTCGAGGTTCTACATCCACCATCCGCACAAAATTTTGTCGAAATCTCTCGTCAATTTTATTTTTCCGTCCACAGCTAGGGAGGTTAGCCACAGTGCCGTGGGCTTTACACTTATCGATGACACTGCACATAGGATAGTGGTTGAGTCAACTTTAATCCATTTTAACTGGCTGCAAGTGTGATTTAGTTATTGCCACCACCTGTTATGTGCCTCAGGTAAGTAAATGGTGCTGTCAATTACACAAATTAGAGAAGCATCACATGATTTTTCAAAGGGTGCCGATACTATTGTTAGGCCTATTTTGGAATTTTGTGTAAAATGATCATGATTTAATTTTTTTTTTTCATTGTCTTTTGTGTTTTTTCATTGTAAGCAAAATACATGAAGATATTACTACCAAAGCATTTTTAATTGCAATCATTTTCTGGTAGAGCATTATCTGACAGTTGTTTTTAATATCATGTTTATTTTTTCTGAAAGCATCACTATGTAACTTTTCAGTTTTGGTCGATTTTAGTGACGCCGGTGGACAAAAGCGGTAGTGTTTTGCCTTAATTGGTTTTCCATATACATTGATACTTTTACTTAAGAAACTGCTTCCAGAACCAATTAATTTCATAATTTGAAAATGTAGAGACGTTCCTAAATGGAGGTACCACTGTATTTGTATAAAATGACAGTTATTGGGAATAATTGTAGAAGCAGTGGCACGGGAAGTGGGGTACTGAAGGTGCTGCAGCACCCCCTGGTGTTGGGGAGGAAAAATGTATTTTGGTGGATTTTTTTTTTCTTTCTATATGTTAAAAATAAATCAATCAATAAAACATATTGAAGCAAAAGCATATTTATTTTGGGGGATTAAATATACACATATTTTGAAAAGTTAGTTTTTTGTCGTTGTTAATAACATGATCATCACCTGACAACTGCTGATAGTCCTCTTTGTATGTGCCAATTCATACTATGGAGATTTTTTTTTTTTTTACTTTGTTGATATTTTCTAGTAATTTAGTTGAATTCTGTTGCTGTTTATAAAGTAGTAGTTGATATGAATAGTAGAAGTTCAGCCCGTTCATGATAAACCATGAGCTTTTGTTATATCTAGACATTATGTTTCTTTCTTCAAGGTCAAACTGAAGAACTCACTTGAAACAAAGAAGAGAATTCCAGCAGCAAAGGAGCGATTCAATCTTCCGAAGGAGGAGAAGCGCGCAAAGGACGCCGTGCCGGCGACCACCCCCGCCAAGCAAGCCGCGCCGGACAGGATCATGAAGGCCTTAGTGGCCGTCCAATAGGCTACCAACAAACAGAAAGACCACATCCACAATTATGTCTTTGTTCAATTAGCATTAAAATGCCTTACCTATGCTTTCCGTCTGTAAGTGGCATTTGTTGGACAGACAGTAACGCCACAGGCCTTGGTGAGCGTAGTTGCCCGACACTCGGTACTGCATCCAGTAGTCTGTGGCGGTGGAGACCACCAGTAGGATGTTGCCCACGATGGCGCAGAACAAACCCCCGCCCATGAAACTGTACATCTTCAGCCTGTGGTATGGAGCCACTACTACTAAAAGCACAACAAAATTAAAATAAATAAAATAAATTATATACATTGAAGGAATCCGACCTTTTAGCCAGACTGCCGGAATCACGCCAGCCGAACCGCCAGACCCGTGTTGGCGCAGCTCCAACGACCCAGGCCAGTGAAAATCCGACAACCCGGCAAAAGGCCAAACCCCGCGCGTTCCCCTTAGTCTTAGTAACCCTTATACTGACTCCCTTTTGAAAGCTGGAAAAAGGCTTCGAAACACAAGGTGACAATTTATTCTGGAACCCAGGCGAGGATTCAAGGTCACCATATCACAAGTCAACAAAAGGTTCCCGAGAAAAATGGCAATGCCTAGTTAAATATTCAGTCTTTTGAAGGCTCTCGCGGATCGGGCTGTGGGCAGAAATAAGGGTGTGTTTAGGCGTTGTTTAGGAGTATTGTCTGTTTGTGGATTGGACAGGAGGATTCGTGAGTTACCGTTGTCAAGGCAATGAGGGTTGTGGATTTTGCCACCTCAGCATCGTGTCAGTCATGTTATTAGTTGGATATCGGGCGTTCTCCGGTGTGCCCTGTGTTGGACAGGGCGTCCCGTCATTTGTTTTGGACTGTCCGGGAGAACTGATTGTGAGAGCTGGTAGTGCAGACGTGGGCTTGTAGATGTCGGCGTCAATCCTGCTCAGTCAGTTGCATGACGCACACGTTGGGCATCCGTGATAAGAAGGCATCATGTATCTCTTATGCCCTATATTCTGCTTGTTTTCCTTAAACTATGGTAAAAGTGCTATTTATTTTATATTGGATGTGTTAGAGTAATATAAACAGTCAAACAGTAAATACAAGAAACTATGCTATTCCCTGATGGATTATATTAAGTGTGTTGGAATAATGCAAACGGTAAGACGATGCCTACGAGAAAAGGTACTATCTCCTTCAACATGCACATTATTAATACGTATATTGAATATATGCAAAGATTATGCTATTAGTACTCTATAAAACATAGTAATTACATTACTCAATAGAATAAAAAGAGTTGACTTTTTTTGTAATCTTTTTTTTTTTGTTTTAATTCAGTGAATATTGTTCTCTTCCTTCTGGTGTGCAATCCTTGGCCACCCGGGGGCAGTATAATACAGAATTATGGATTCACACGCAGACGGCTACAAATCCTCTACAAGCTACAGTAACATTATTAATAATTCTAATTGGTGAGACTGTTCATGAGACATATGAGATCTAAAGTTATCAAAATGGTGAGTTTTTATTCACGGGCCTGATATGGGCGGGGTGCAAGAGTCTGCCTTTTTTTGGCAACATGCCAAATTTAGTAAATGACTAATAACTCCCTGGTCCAAGGTTCAATCTTTTTCATATTTGGCATGTATGAGAGGTATCCCAGCCTGAACATGACTGCATTGAAATATTACCCTTTAGGTCTGACACCCTCTGCTAGGAACAGGAAAAATATTGAGGTTTCGTTGGACCCAAACAGAAAAGTGAAAATGACAGTTGCCATTTTGTCTCACCACAAATTTTGAACAGTCATAACTTAGCAGATATACAAAATATCTGCGCCAAACCTCCCGTGCTTGATGAGAGTTGTACCCTGAAGGTCATTTGCATCAACTCTACAGTGCCAACTAGTGGCAATAAAAAGTCACTCATTTAACTTACACACGCACGTCCATTTATTTTCAGGTTGGTCACTGTAGTTTCAAGACCTTTTGTAATACTACATTTTAAGGCCCATGTCTCTGTCTGTTGCCATGACGACCCTTTGTTCGCCATTAAAAGAAAGTAGATTTCTTCAGGGACTTGGGCAGCTCAAAGAGCCACGAAATTTCGCATACATGGTCAAATCAGCCCAATTGGAGGATTCATTTTGGTTTTGAATGAGGCAGTTGCTGCACAGCTCAGTAGTGCCTCCTTTTTTGTAGGACCCTCTTAAATAGGGTTTTTTTCACCCAGGTGTGTGAATGTATTTTTCAGCTTAGGATATACAAAAACATCTCTGCCAGCCATGCCCACAACACAAAAGAGGTTCCACACACAAAAAAAAAAAGTTAGTTTCTAATGAGATGATGAGAGGGGGACGATCTGCCACCACCCTGAGCTGCGTGTTGTCTGAGTTGCGCCAAACTGTTAGGGCCCGTTCAGTCCTGCTTGCAGGCCTAGTTCTTCTTCTGATTCTTTACAATTTTGCTCACAATTTAAAGTAAATAATGAATGGGAAGTTGAGTTACTTGCATCTCAAGACAACACTGACAAGACTATACACATTTACAGCAAGTATTTTATTTTTAAAAATACACTATGTCAAAGGTCAATTCATGCATTGCTGCTTCGCCACAAAGAAGTGCTTGTTTGAGAATTTAAATACAAATACACAGATAAATGACAAATTACTTTTGTTATTGATACTATATATTCATTGAAAAAAAGATTCTGTACCTTATTTACGGAAATGTTATCTCCTGCCTGTCAAAATAAAAATGCGTCCTCTTTTTTTCCTGTCAACGGCAGCGGAAACCTTTGCGAGAGTGAGCGCGGATGTGCTAGAAAGAAGAGACCGCCACAAGTGCGTGATAGGGATTTGAGGGGCCTGCCCAAAAGGGGGCTCATGTGTGTTTTTTTGGGGGGAAGGGGTTTGTTTGTTTGTAAATGGTGGGCTCTGGAGCTACCCCTGTCAATGCAATGTGCTGAAAGGCACACTTTCCTTTCAGTGTGAGCATTGTTAGAGTTGGGTAGCTTGTCTCTAAAATGCTACACCATGAAAGACATCTACTGTATAGCCATCAATATTAAACTCGGTTTACAGCATTTATATCATGTTAGTTCCACAGTCTCCACTTGGCTAAATCGAGGTGTTTTCTCGCGTCCTGCAGTCGCCTCTCGGGTATTTTCTTTTTGCTTCAGACTTCATATTGGAGGACATAATGGTATGAACAGCCAAAAATATTCTTAGTTTAGCTCCACAGTCACCATTTTGCTGCAGTGCTCTATTTTGCCTCTGTCCACAATCTCCTCTCGGATGAATTTGGTTGTTGATAATTGGTCAAGATTCCTTATTGTAACATTTAAGGATAAAACTTAGGTGAAATGGTCACATTGGTGCCACAGTCTCCACTTGAATATTTTTTCTGCCCATAGTCTCCACCAAGATAAAAAAAAAAAAAAATCAAAAAACTTGTGGCTGTCAAGCAGATTTATGTTGTACGGAGCCCCTAAGGTAACATGGAAGAAGAAAAAAATAAAACAGAAGGGGGATTGACGTAAACAAAAAAAAGTGCCCCTAAAGGGACACGGACATTTTTTTTCTGTCAAAACAGAAAAAGAACATGGAAGTAAAAAAAAAAAAAAAAAAGAAAAAAGTCGAACCAAAAATTTTTTTTACATCTAAGCAAAAAAAAAAAAAAAAAAAAAGTTAACATCGAAGCGCAAAAAAAAAAAAAAAAAAATCATAGAAGCTAACAAGGACTGCCAAATCACAGAACGTTTTCTGTCGAAAATGTCCAGTTGAGTTTAAGACTCGCTTCAAATGTCTTCTGCTTATTTGGAAACCATGCTTAATATCAATAATTAATCTTATGTCATCATATTATAGGCCTATTTCGAAGTATAACAAAATTAACCTGCCCCACGGGTGAACACGCTCCATTGTTGCCATTGTCTACCTGAAAATTGAGCTGCACAACGCACGTTTAAAATAGCGGAATTGTGGTTTTTTTGTCCAACCTGAACTTTTTTTTTTTTTGCTTCAACCGTAAAAAAAATTTGCTTTGATGTAAACAAATTTTGCTTGGATGCAAAATTTTTTTTTAATTTTTTTTTTTTTTTTTTTTTATTGCTTCGATGTAAAAAAAAAAATTTTTTTGGGCGTACAATTATTTTTTTTTTTCGGTATTTTTTTTTCCAGTGCAGTTTTTTTTTTTTTGCTTCGACAGAAAAAAATAATCTTCCGTGTCCCTTTTGGGGCACTTTTCTCTTTTATACAGTTTGAAAATTAAAATTACATTTTTTTTTCACGTGGAAGGAAATTGGCAGACTATAATCAGAATTTTTAGTTCACTTATATTTTTGTATCAAAATTATCAACCCTGCAGTGTTCATGAGAGAGCATTAGTCGTTAATTTGTTTTCAAACCAAAAATAACTATTTTACCTTTTTTTTTTTCAATTAAATTAAATTAAATGTTGTTTTTCTATTTGTTTCAAACACTACAAATAAAAAAAATACTCGATTTACAATTTCCCAGTGTATGGAAATTGGTAAAATTAAAACAGGACGTTCGATTGTGTCAATCCCTCTATTTCCGCCCAAGATATTTCACCCCCCGCCGACCCGGAAGCAGACGCTAGTCGCGAGCTGTTTCCCATCGGTGGAGTAAAGATGGCTGACCAGGGCGCCGCAGAACCCGCGAATAACAACAATAAAGCTGACGCCGTGGAGGGAACCATCATTAAGGTCACCGTCAAGACCCCCAAGGACAAGGAGGAAATCGCTATCGCTGAAGATTCGTCCGTCACGCAGGTTCGTGGCGTTTTTTGGAGGGGCCGGCGGGCGGGGGCTTGCTGCGTGCTGGGAGGGGGAAGCGAAGCGAAGCGAGCGTCATGCCCACAACTTCAGCTAACCAGCTAGCCTACTTTAGCATCGACGCAGCGCTCACCGGCATAGTGCGAAACTGTTTAATTCATGATTTTCATACTCGGGCTTTAGCCTCCCGTTTCAACAAACACTTCGCGTCGTTATAACTATTTATACTATAAAGACGGATATAGTCGTGTATAAAAGTGCGCCGTGGCTAACCGGTTAGCCACTGGGCTAGCATGGCTAACTCAACGCTAGCCGTGTCGTCAATGAAGTATCAGCTGACGCTTGCGTTTTAAACTGTGCCCGGTGGTGAACAACCCTAGTTGGGCTGCTTTCGAGTGTTTAAATGTGTTAAGGGAGCGATTGCCGCCATTGCTCTCCATTTGGGGAGAAGCGAACGTCGGCGTCTGGAACATTCTCCACTGTCACCGACACCGACCGACTGACTGAGTCATTGCTCACGTCGCCTCCCTGGGAATGCTCGCTCAAATCCCGCAGCGCCCAGTTGGCTTGGCGACGTCTTCAAGCGCTGCAGCAACACCACCTAATAATTGCGTTTAACACATTGGATAACTCACTGTCTGCCATTGACAGCAATAGATGTCCAATCCATTTAAATTGCCCGGGCTTTCAGTGATTGTTAATACTGTTGATGTGCAATCCAATTTGAACTGGTATCTATGCATCTTCAATGCCCGTGGTCCCCAACCTTTTTTGGACAACGGACCGGTGTGATGTGGACCTTTTTTTCACGGACCGCCATTGTGTGGCAGAAAATTACAGTAAATATAAAATAACATGACGAGCCCAAAAATGAACATTAAGTGCAGGGAAAAGGTAAAGCACCATTTTTTTTTTTTTTTTACAGCGGTCTCTCCTATAACCTGACGCCAAATATCCTTGGTCGCAAGCGTAATGAGTTTTTCTCTAATCGTGAAAGTTTTCTTGGCTTTAGCAATACGCTTCTCCACAAGTTATGATGCTCTCAGTGCATTCGCTTTTGTTGCCTCGTTTGCTAGCTTTTAGCCACATATTATGCAGAGCTGTCTGAAGACGTCGCTATCTGCAGCAGCTAATATTGCTGTTTACATTGACTGGCGCTAGGCTGATATAGGTGTACAAACACCCTAGGGATGGCGGCTAACCACTAGAGAGCAACATACACAAATCTCTACCTGGATTAGTCAAGGTGCACAGGTCAGATTGCGGTCGTTAAAGGGTACCACGGATAGAAAGATATATCGTTTTTGTAGATAAATGTTAATACGAGTTATAATAATTTGATATTATAATCTCTCTAACTGTTTTCGTTTTAATAAAATTTGTAATACTATTTTAACTAGTAGGTCGCCATTGTTGTTGACGTCGCAGGGCGGTGACGTCACATGGACGCGCTGCCGGGCTTGCACCGTGTCACACTTTGGGGCAGTTTAAATGGCGACTGCGACATGACTGAGTAGCGGACTCGAATAAATGTATTCATGCCCAAAAGATTATAATGACACTTTATTTTGCACATTGAGATCTAAGAGGCGTTCATTGAACCGCGTCGTTTACAGGCATAAGCTTCGGCAAGTCCTTCACAACAAACATAAGTATATTATCGTAAAATACAACTAAAATAATATTCATATCTCTCAAAAAAATGATGTCCACAGAAAGAAAAGAGCTTCAGTCTGTATTAACGAGGCCCTATTCTCACACAGTTAAACAACAATGCAAAGAGAACTGGCATTCACATATAAAACTTACTCAGACTTTGGTCAAACTCTGTCTAAACATTTTAGCAACTCGTTTAGCTCAAAAAATTTAATTTATTTAGTCACAATATACAAACTATGATGCTGAGAGCCATTATCAGTCTTCTACATTGTGAAGACCACACTCAAATGGACGTAAGCTACAATAAACCCAGAAACTACAGCGTGAGTTTAGGGACAAAACGCACTCGTTGGCTTGATCTCTGATTCATTTAATTCTCCATTGACACCTTGTGGTGTATTTAAATCACTACCTTGTAGGCCTGAACGATATTGGAAAAAACTATTGTTGCAATTTTTAGGGGGGTTGCGATATATTGCGATATTCAAAAAATATATATGTACTGTATTTATTATTATTATTTTTTTAATAAATTTGGCTTGATGACTTGAATAGCTGTTTGGAAAGACTTTGGATGACTCAACATCACCACAGTGTACAGTGATCCCTCGTTTTTCGCGGTTAATGGGGACCAGAACCCGCCGTGATATGTGAAAAACCGCGAAGTAGCGCACCCCCCCTCAATTTTTTTTTTTTTTTTTTTTTTGGTATGTGTGTTTTTTGTGCTCAATGTATTTATTTAGATTTAGCATTGGAAAGAGATACATATAAGACATGTTTTTTTTCTCACTTTTTCCCCCAAAGTGATTTAAAAATATATATAAATATAGTATATAGAGATTCAGATTCAGAGTTTATTATTTGTCATTGTCAAGATAAAAGATATAAAATGGTTTTTAAGCACTTCAAATGTCAAAATTATGATCAGTTTTAAACATAACTATCCAACCAAATCATTTTTGAACAAGAATAAAGTACTGTAGTAGATAAATGCTTAGCTTTATTAAATGCTTCTGTTTATCTACCTTAGCTGTGACCGTTGGAGTGACATGTAGAAATTTCAAACTCCTCATGATCACCTTTGGCATTTATATGTCTCCAACATCTCCACACACACACACACACACACACACACACACACACACACACACACACACACACACACACACACACACACACACACACACACACACACACACACACACACACATTCATTCCAGCGCGGCTTCCTTGCAGAAACTGTTTAACAAGTTAAACGATGATTGACAGATGCCCGTGTGAAGTCTGCTTCTTTGGCCAGATCAAAGCCATCGTTAACTTTAATAAGCAAGTGCCGCAGTGACTGAGAGGAACAAAGGGCTGGGAGAGGGAGAGTGTGAGGCTGTGCGCAGAGTAGAAAGCAAAGCGTATATTGATTTAAAAAAAAAAAAAAACTATCGCACGTGCTTGCGATGGGACTATCGCGCACATCGCGATAGCGATGTTTAAACGATACATCGTTCAGGCTTACTACATTGGAGTAATACTGTGGAAGTATGGCAGGGAGCCCATGTGACTTCACCTTCTGCGACGTCAACAACAATGGCGAGCTATTAATTTTTTTATTTAAAATTTTACAAATTTTATTCAAACGAAAACATTAAGAGGGGTTTTAACATCAAATTATTATAACTCGTGCAAACATTTACCTTTTAAGAACTACGTGTCTTTCTATCTGTGGTACCCTTTAACAAATTATCATTTCTCTGCGGGCCGGTAGCAAATGCGCCACGGACCCGTACCGGTCCCCTGCCCGGTGGTTGGGGATCCATGTTTTATACTACTAGTATGCTGCATTTTTTTTCCCGGCAACCAAAATCGGATTTTTAATCCATCCAGATTGAAACTGGATGGCTCTTTTGTAGTCTAAACAGTCACAAAGCACAGAAATCAGATTTTTGCGACACTAATTGAAACCACACACGGTAGTTATGGACAAGATGCTTTTCCGTCTGAACAGCTCAGATGGGATTTGACGTCACTCGATGCTGGATGTCGCCTTCGTTGCCATAGCAACCTGTCAGGTGTGTCAATATGGCCCAGTCTGAACAGGCCCAGATCTGATTTTGACACTTGCTAAAAAATGAACAGTCAGCCCTAAAAATCAGATTTGAGGAGGAATCCGACTGGAATCAGATATGCCTTAAGTCTGAACGGTGCCTTAGATTCCGGAATGCCATTGTATTGCATTTGTCATAGTGGTAGTCAGGCTTGACAGTTTTAGTACCCTACTTATTCAAGGATAAGGGAAGAAAAGTTACTTATCCTTGCATTTCAACGACTGCAAAATAGCATATGTTGCCCTGTGAATAATTAACGTAGGTCAGGGGGTCATTCTGGTTACCTTTGACTATGTTGTTATGGTCATAGTTATTATAGCAAAGGATTCTGGGTTCAAATCTCAGCTCCTTTTACTTTCTCCCACATACCCTAAAATGTCTTTGGCTTTGCCCACAGGCTGTTTTCTTCTGTCACTTGGGCAACAAAGTACATCTGTTGTTGTTCGCAAATAGAAATTGCTATCATTCCATTTATGAAGCATAATGATGTTTTAGATTTTATATGTATTACTCCTGTGTCGGCATGTGCCGGTATGAGATTTTGACGGTACGATAACCGTGGGCAAAAATACAGCGGTTTCACGCGATCACGGTACTGCAGTTATAGCTCCAAAATGTGTTATTTTGAAATGTATGGGTTAAAATTTTTTTTTTTTTTAATCCTGTTCAATGGAAAAATTTATTTTTTAGAACATACCGTAATTACCCGAATATAACGCACACTTTTTTCCCCCCAAAATCAACTTGTAAAATCATGGTGCGCATTATAAACGGGTACATGGATAGAGACAGAAATATATATATATTACATATATATATAAACCGATTTTTTTTTACTGACACGGCCACGTTGTGTTGAAGAAACGTATGCGGCGACCCGTTGCCGACCATTACGGTACGTGACGTCACCATTTTGTTTCGGTAATACTTCACTCTAATCGGTCGAATGATTTCGTCTGTGTTAAATTCAGCTTTTTTCACTCTTCATAAAGCACAGAATTTAGTTTCTTCAACTCATTTGAGTCAATGTTTATTGCAGCTCTGCAACTCGGACCATAACAAATGTAAGCACACACACTTCCTGTGTCCGTCAACTACATCTGTGCCTCGGGAAACTCAAACCCAAATAACAATAGTTCCTATTGTTACTGTCGTGTCAACAGCGATGAGCTCTCACGGATTTCCGACTTACGTTCTCACTTTCATTTTACCGTATCAATCCATGAAAGAAACGTTTATTCATCATGATGAAACGAGCAAGTTATACAGCAGCCTTTAAAAGAAATGTCACATCTGTTTTGTTTTCTCCTAGATTCTGGTAAGTTGGAGAAGGTGTCAAATCATATTATTACCATAAATATTGTCAGTTTATGGTATTGTTTTGAACTGCCAATATGCTATGCTTGTGCTGTGTTTCACCAGTCAGTAAAATGACATTTCTGTATCTGTACACAAGCTCTGTTTTCTTGTATTCTTCTATTTATCGGTGCTAAAATTAGGGTGCGCGTTATAAACAGGTACAATAATTTTCCCTAGATTTTACAAGTAAATTTGGGGTGCGCATTATACACGGGTGCGCCTCATATTCGGGAAATTACGGTAGTTGCAAATTGGAACATGAATATATTGTTAAAATAATCCAAAAAATATATATATTTTAAATAAAATAAGAATAAATATAACTTATAGACTATACCCACAGCCACAGCTCAAGTTGCTCAAGATTAGAGCAAGAACAAAATAATTTCTATAAAAAAGCAAAACCACTTCTGAATATTTTTTTTTTTAATTCTACTGCATTACTATTTTTTTGAGGGTGGAAAAGCTCAAGTGAAGTTTCGCCATTTTCAGCCACTGTGTCAGCTCTAGTCTACATGATGTCATGCCTATGTGTAAGTAACTAATAAGTTAGTTGAAAATGTATAAGTTAGTTGAAAGTGTAAATATTTTTGTGGAAAGGTTTCATCTAAACAAACAAACAAAAAAAACATCGGGAGTGAGACATCTCCTTGATCCAGCGAACGTGAATTTGTGCTTAGGGCAAGAGCATCTTTCGCAATTAGCGATCTTTGATGCTATCCTCTTTTCCCCTTCATTCAAGCGAATCAAGCTTGTTTTCTCACTCTGCGGCTGTAACACTCGACGATGTTGCTCTCCCAGCTAAGCCTAGGCTAACATTCGTCTTTGTAAGCTTTTAGTTAGTTTGTGAATTGAATTTGAAAGGAAAATGTGTGTTTTGTTTCTGGCAAACTTTTACATGGTGCTGATTGGTTGAAGCTACTCACACATGGAAAAATACAATTGTACAACGTTTTAAATGTATTCATTTTGTATATTCCACTTACCACGATTTGAGAGCTCAATTAATTGAAGAAAAGTACGCCGTATGTTTGGAGTATTTGTTTTTGGGTTCACTGGCTGTCTAGCCGATAGCGTTACTTTCACACACAGCAACAAACGGCTGCCGCGCCAAGCCACTTCTGGCTGCATTTTTGACACATGAAAAATAGCGAATACCGTACTACGGTCTGACGGAAAATTTTAGTGGTTTTGAAACCGTGACGTTTTCACACCACGGTAAACCGTGAAACCGGTAATCGGCACATGACTACTCCTGTGACATATTGTCGTTCATCTTTAGTTCAAAGAGGAGATCTCCAGGCGCTTCAAAGCCAAGCAGGATCAGTTGGTTCTGATCTTCGCCGGTAAGATCCTGAAGGACGGCGACAGCCTTAGCCAGCACGGAATCAAAGATGGCCTGACAGTGCACCTGGTCATCAAGACGGCACAGAAGTAAGCTTTGGTTAAATAATGCCCTTGCTGTGGAAAACATGTAAAAGAACAACCTCATTTTTATGATTGCCGTATTTTCCGCTCTAAAGGCGGATCGGAGAATAAGGCACACCTTACCCTGAGTGGCTTATTTTAAAACTGTTTTCATACTGTATGTAGAGCGCACCGTACTATAAGGCACAGAAGTAGTAGTAGTAGTAGTAGTAGTAGTAGGGGTTGTGTTATGCATCTACTGGATGGAGCTGCACTAAAGGGAATGTCATGTCATGCCTTGAATAACCAATATTGATTCATACAGTGCTGACCAAAAGTATTGGCACCCCTGCAATTCTGTCAGATAATGCTCAATTTCTGCCAGAAAATGATTGCAATTACAAATTCTTGGGTATTAATATCTTCATTTATTTTGCTTGCAATGAAAACTCACAAAAGGAAATGGATTTTTTTTTTATCATTATCATTTTACACAAAACTCCATAAATGGGTCCTACAAAAGTATTGGCACCCTCAGCCTAAGTGTGTTTTGGGTTATTGTCTTGTTGAAAGACCCATGACCTCTGAGGGATACCTAGCTTTCTCACACTGGGCCCTGCATTATGCTGCAAAATTTGTTGATAGTCTTCAGACTTCATAATACTATGCACACGGTCAAGCAGTCCAGTGTCAGAGGTAGCAAAGCAACCCCAAAACATCAGGCAACCTCCGCCATGTTTGACTTTGGGGACCATGTTCTTTTCTTTGAAGGCCTCGTTTTTTTCCTGTAAACTCTTTATGTTGATGCCTTTTCCAAAAAGCTCTACTTTTCTCTCATCTGACCAGAGAACATTCTTCCAAAACGTTTTTGGCTTTCTCAGGTAAGTTTTGGCAAAGTCCAGCCTGGCTTTTTTAGGTCTCTGGGTCAGAAGTGGGATCTTCCTGGATATCCTACTATAAAGTCCCTTTTCATTCAGCTGCACACGGATAGTAGGGGTTGACATTGTTGTACCCTCGGACTGCAGGTCAGTTTGAACTTGTTTGGATGTTAGTTGAGATTCTTTATCCACCATCTGCACAAGCTTTCATTGAAATCTCTCATCAATTTCTCTTTTCCGTCCACATCTAGGGAGGTTGGCCACAGTGCTGTGGGCTTTGCACTTATTGATGGCACTGCGCACGGTAGACACGGGAACATTCAGGTCTTTGGAGATGGACTTGTAGCCTTGAGATCACCCATGCTTCCTCACAAATTCGGTTTTCAAGTCCTTAGACAGTTCTTTGGTCTTCTTTCTTTTCTTCATGTTGAATGCGGTACACACAAGGACACAGGGCAGAAGTTGAGTCAACTTTAATCCATTTTAAATGGCTGCAAGTGTGATTTAGTTATTGCCACCACCTGTTATGTGTGACAGGTAAGTAACAGATACTGTTAATTACACAAATTAGAGAAGCATCACATGATTTTTCAAATGGTGCCAATACTTTTGTCCGGGCCATTTTTGGAGTTTTTTTGTAAAATGATAATGATTTGAATTTTTTTCCCCATTCTCGATTGTGTTTTTTTACTTCGCAAGCAAAATAAATGAAGATATTACTACCAAAGCATTTGTAATTGCAATCGTTTTCTGGGAGAAATTGAGCATTATCTGACAGAATTGCAGGGGTGCCAATACTTTTGGCCAGCACTGTATATCAGGCATACTTTTTAGAAAATTGAAAGCTTTTAGGTGCGCCTTATAGGACGGAAAATGTGATAATTATCCAATGTAATTTCCTCAGGTTAAGCTGTATATTTTTTGTGGCATTTAGGAATGGGTAACTGAAATGAACACAATAAATGCTTCATAATTCCCCAATTTTTGTTTTCAAAAAAATGCAAAGTGCCAGGAATTTACGTTGCCGTCTTGTGCGCAGGGCCTCAGATGGAGGCAACACCTCGGCCCAGAGCTCCTCGTCCACTCCCGTAGAAAGCACCAGCGCCTCCAATCCGGGCAGCGCACCTTCCTCCTCCGGGTCCGCCGCCAACTCCGCCCCACCGCCCGCTCAATCGGCCAACCTACTGAGTGAGTCGACCGTTTTCCCGTTGAGATGACCTCAGAGGACTGGGGCCTTTACCCCGCGTCCCTTTCACTTCAGGTGGTTTCGGCGACTTGTCCAACTTGGCGGTGCTGGGCATGGGCTCGTCCAACTTCATGGAGCTGCAGCAGCAGATGCAACGGCAGCTCATGTCCAACCCGGAGATGCTCTCGCAGATCATGGAGAACCCTTTAGTGCAGAACATGATGTCCAACCCAGACCTGATGCGCCAGATGATCGTGTCCAATCCGCAGATGCAGCAGCTGATGGAGCGCAACCCGGAGATCTCGCACATGCTCAACAACCCAGAGCTCATGAGACAGGTGAAGGAACCGTCTGTGAACAATCTTCCAAGGAAATTTGACCTGCTGGAGTTAACTCCTATATTTCCAGACAATGGAGCTGGCTCGCAACCCGGCCATGATGCAGGAGATGATGCGCAACCAGGATCGGGCACTCAGCAACTTGGAGAGCATCCCGGGCGGCTACAACGCCTTGCGCAGGATGTACACCGACATCCAGGAGCCCATGTTTAGTGCAGCCAGAGAGCAGGTAAGCATTCACGCAACTGTAACAATATGAGACAAAATCACCCTTTTTTTCCAAGTATCCAAATTAGTGCTGCAACGATTAATCTGTTAACTCGAGTACAAAAAAGCTTCGAATTACATTTTGCCGCTTCGAGTATTCGTTTAATTCGAGCGGCGTTGTAATGGTTTTTTTGGAAAGTTTTTGCATTTAGTTTTATAGATTTGGGTGGATACACATCCCTCTAGTGGCAACAGTGAATATGACATACAGCGTCTGAACCTTTTGGACTTGGACCATCAAATGTTATCTGATCTTTGTGAAAATCACACAGATGAAAAAACAATGTCTTCTTTAACTAAAAACACCCAAACATTTACAGGTTTTCATATTTTACTTAGGATAGTATGCAAACAACGACAGGAGACGGAAAAATAAGTCAGTGAACCATCAGATTTCATATTTTGTGGCCGCCCCATCATCGGTATCGTTGATAATTACAAAATGTGATATGATGTGCCCCAAGGAAGAAAGAACCGAAGAAAGAAAGACAAGGGCAGACGGGAGAAGCATATGCTTATCATTTTCCCGTCCCCCATACAGCTAAAGACGCACAATCAAACCTCGTAGAGACTGCGTACATCTCATTACATGAGCTTTAATGAGCAATTATGCATAGTTTGAAGAGACACTTGGGAATTTATTTTGTATTTGCATTTAATGCTCTTTTGAAAGTGCAATCTTAACAAGCCTTTGTTTTACATTTCCTAAAGTGTATTCTGCAACGCATTAAATCCTAATCCGATTACTTGATTATTCGAACTAACAAATGGATAGATTACTCGACTACTAAAATAATCGATAGCTGTAGTCCTAATCCAAATGACATCGCCGTGTGATGCTATCTCTCAACTTTCTTCCGCAGTTCGGCAACAACCCATTCTCAGCCCTCGGCGGCGGCTCAGAGTCTGGCGCGCAACCGTCGCGGACGGAGAACCGCGAGCCCCTGCCCAATCCCTGGGGTCCACCCAATGCCTCGAACCCCCCGGAAAACGGCGGCACGGCGGGAGGAACCGGCGCCCCCGCTACCGGCACCAACCCCACCGTGTCCAACCCGCTGGGCGTCAACCCTAACAGTCTGGGAAACGGTAAGATGAATAGACTTTTAACAAAAGACTGCCTGTTCGCTGACCAAATTAAAATTTCCCCTCAGGAATGTTCAACAGTCCAGGCATGCAGAGCCTCTTGCAGCAGATCTCGGAAAACCCTCAGCTCATGCAGAACATGCTGTCCGCTCCATACATGCGCAGCATGATGCAGTCGCTGTCCCAGAACCCAGAGTTGGCCTCACAGGTGGGCAAATAAGCCTCAGCCACCAAGATTTGGCAGTTTTTCACAAAATGCAGAACATTGCACATGAGGTCTTCAAAATGCAGAACATTGCACACAATCTGAGGTAGACATGCCAGTGTTTCCCATAGGATTTTTTGAAACTGTGGTGGTGGGCTGCATCGGAGTCGGACAGCCTCACCATGTCGTGCCACGGCGAATTTTTTTTTTTTTTTTTTTTCATTATGTTTTTTCCCCCAAGAAGAACCATAACAAAGATATATTTGAAATATTTCATTAGCTAGGCTAATGTTATAGCTCTCAGCTACGGTACATGTATGTAAAATGCGTAGCTGATTACAGCTACGTTACCCTTTGTAATAATGCGACTTTTTTTTCTCGTAGCAATAGTACGACTTACATCTCGTAGTGACTCAGGGTTGGCAACCCAAACTGTTGAAAGAGCCATATTTGACCCCCCCCCCCCCCCCCCCAAAAAAAAAAAAACTGATACAGTATGTCTGGAGCAGCAAAAAATTTAAAGCCTTGTACAAGCCTTATAATTATCAATACTAGCTATGTTAGCCTACTATAAAAATGACTAAGTTGGCTAGAAATACATAATTAGCCTTCATGATTAAATGTTTATTTTCCCTGCAGTGGATCCTATAGCGCACCACTACTCTGTTGTACGATGCCACCACAAGTTTAACTTCATTACAATATTAATGAATTGAAAGAATGTTTGTGTCATGTTTGTCCTCCTAGAAATCCTATTAAAACAAAAAATATATTTCCCTCCCCCATCTTTCTCCATTAAAAAAAAAAAAAAAAAGCTCCGAAGCAGCGCTAAAGAGCCGCATGCGGCCCGGGAGCCGCGGGTTTCAGACCGCCGTCGTAGTCCTCCTTTTTCCTTTTTATTTGACCCTCATAAGTACTACATTACCACAACAATAACAGTCCTTCTGTCAACTGACCCATTTACAGCACTGGGGGAATTCTAATAGCCGTGTAAAGAGTTTTACTTCATTTGGTGAGAAGGTGAATAGTTTTTTCCCCGTTGTTCGTGCACTAAATTTCCACACAAACGCACATCGAGATACCATTAAGCTAGCAAGGACAGGTATGAGAGTCATTTTTCGAGTGTCCCAGAGCTCGTGAAATTGGGGGGGGGGGGGGGGCATTTATCAAAGTTTCGTCAGCCGTAATTGTCTGAAGTTGGCGTGCCGGTGTTGTGCCGAAAAATAGCCACTCCACGCGAAATGTCCCCCCTGACGGGAGCGCCCACACGTCACTCGTACAAACAGCCTTTTCTTACCAATCGATGGACACGGAAACGACTTTCTTGTACCGTGAATATGTATCATTTTACTCTGCTTGAACTAATAAATATTTTACTGTGACCAACGCTCTGAAAATGGAGCAAGGCTTTATTTTGGGCCCCGCCTCTCCGCGCAAGTTTAATCAAAGTTTGCTTTCCGTCCAAGACGGCCGTCCACCGCTCACTTTCGCCGAAAAGTCCGATCCAAACTATTGTAATGCCCCGGATATGGGGAAGAAGGAGAGAAGTCTGCTTACCCACTTGATTGTGGTAACAATAATAAAGAAAAACAATAACAAAATAGCAGCGGGCTGCTAAGACATGCGACCGCTATCTCGCTCGTTCTCCCATTCTTCCTACTCGTTCCCCTTGCGTCTCTTAAATAAATAAATAAATAAATAAAATACTATTCTAAAATGCTACTCTACTACCCGCGCGAGCGAGAGCGCGTGCGGGTAGTAGAGTGGAGTGGGCTACAGCTGCGTAATCGGCTGACTGACGCATCTGATTATTATCTTTTTTTTTTTTTCGGCGGGGGGGCAAACGAGACTGTGGCGGGCCGCCACAGTCTCGTTCATTTGTGGGAAACACTGCATGCAATCCCCCCAAAAATTAAATAATCATATAGAGACAAAGTAATTTGAACTTACACTCAGCAGCATGTAAAAGCCTTTTTGTATGAATGTCAACATAATAAATCGACAAAAGAAAATGTTTATTTTCAAAAATGAGTCCGGTTAACAAAAAAAGCAGCCATTGGTATAAAAGTTACGGGCCAGTAAAATAAGTCTGTCCACAGTATCAGGCTTTATCAAACACTAGAACTACCAAGGGTGGATCAGTTGATACAAATCCCTTTTGTATCCAGAGAAGGGTCATCTGACCCTAATCAGCATATCTTTTGTGTACATTGAGGTCCTCATTAGTCATTCCCATTCACACTTGCAAAAATCACAGGGTTGGATTGCTCCGATTAGCATCTTGAGTGTTTGTAGGGCAGGGGTGCTTTGGCTTTGTCGGACAGTGGACCGCTCAGACAGGCATTCGGGCGGACAACCTTTTTACATCTTCCAAAAGTTGCAGTTTGCCTACAGTACAAGGGACAGTGTAACAAAATAAACCATTTTTTATGCGGTGACATGACACTTTGCGCAGCCAAACTAGTTGGGGGGGGGGGTGACAGTCAAGCAAATACGGTCACCACACACAGTCAGAGATTGACCAGAAGTCTAGTGTGTCGTTGTGTGTGTCTCACTCAACAGATTCTATATTTTTGCAGGTTATGATGAATAACCCCTTATTTGCCGGAAACCCACAGCTGCAGGAACAGTTTCGGTCTCAGCTTCCCATTTTTCTCCAGCAGGTATTGAAGACATGGTCTACTGTTGTTGTTTTTTTTGGGTACGGTTTTATGTTAATTTGATGGACTGTTTTCAGATGCAGAACCCAGAAGCGCTATCAGTGATGACGAACCCACGCGCCATGCAAGCGCTCATGCAGATCCAGCAGGGCCTACAAACGCTGCAAACGGAAGCACCGGGCCTCATGCCCAGGTGAATGCCATCAAACACCACTAACAAACACTATTTCCACCCCTAAATTTTTTTCCCCCAAAAATCATCTCTATTCTTTTTACCGCAGTTTGATGTCAGGCGGCCTTCCCGGTGGGATTCCGGGCGGCGTTCCCGCAGGCGTACCCAGCGGCATTCCCACGAGCGGCACCGCGCCCACCGAGAATCCCGCGTCCTCACCCAGCGGCACCGGGACAGCGCCAAATGCCGCCCAGCAGCAGCTGATGCAACAGATGCTCCAAATGTTTGCAGGAGGAGGCACAGCGGTACACTTATGCTATAACGACAAATTTTCTTCTTTGCCTGTTCCCGGTCATGATGAGTTTGTTTTGTCTGACACGAGTTTTTCAAAATAATAGCTCCCGTTCAGCTAGTTTTTTGACTGGTGCAGAAATTTAAGGTACCAGATCAAGATACAGCAGAAAACCCAGTTTAGTTGTCCATTGTTGAGCTGCTACACAATCAGTCATTTTGATGGTCGATAATTCACTAGACTAATCAGTCGTGGTCGACCAATTTATGGACTTTTTTCCCAACATCAGCCGTCGGCAGATTAACACAAAAATTAGACAATAACAACGGATTTTGATCAGGCACCTGTGTGGGCAACTACGGCCGCCGCTGACTGACGGTAGGACACTGGAAGGATCCGACAGCAGCTGAAAGCTTCAGGCTTGCCTGTTTTGTAAATATAGTAAGATTTTTTTTTAATGTTGCGTGAGAGAAGATGCAATGTTGCTTTATCCTTTACAGGCGTTTACTGAGTGATCCTTATGCTCTAAATAGTAGGGTTAGCGTCACATTGGTGTTAGCATTAGCTTTAGCATGGCGAACATCCTCTTCAACTCTCCCTCTCACTTGTTTAGATTTTGTCGTGACATCCTGGTGGGTTTAATTATTTGAAAATAATGTACTGTTTTTGCTGAGTGTAATCATAAAAAGAAGTGTTTGTTGGTTTGGTAGCACTAGACGGAATTATTCCTTTAAGTTTGAGGTCATTGTAAGTTTGAAGCTGTAGATGCATTTTTTTTAAAAAAAAAATGCCTTTCCTAATCTACTTGCTTTTAAAAAATGATAGGCCGTTGCAAACGCGATAATGATGAGCGTTAGCATTAGCATTTAGCGTGGCGAACGTCATATTACACCCTCGGGCAACTTTTTTTTTAATGTCCTGGTGAGTAAAGTTAATTGAAAATGATGTACCATTTTCCTGCTGAGTGTGCATTATCATCACCAAGTTGGCATTGTCCTTGAAGACGCAACAATAAAATCTTTTTTTTTAAATTTTTTTAATTATTACCAAAAATAGCCACTTGGCCTAAACTTTCCTTGAATGACGTTTCCATGAACATTGTGTGATGTGTTTTAATCAAAACAACTAGAGCAAAGTCAGAAGATTCAGAGCCTCACCTGCATAATGAAAAATATATCTATTGGCGATGTGACGATACTAGGGGTGTAACGGTACACAAAAATCTCGATTCGGTACGTACCTCAGTTTTAAAGTCACGGTTCGGTTCATTTTCGGTAAAGTAAGAAAACAACATGCAAAATATAAATGTGCTAGTTGTTTATTACACACTTTTGTGCTTTCAACAATAGGAACAGTAGCCTATACAAAGCTAGAATTCTGCTCAAAAAGTAGCGGGTATTTAAAGTTAATAATCCAACAACAATTTGCCTTTCAGATCCCGCGCATTGGTCAGCTTTCTTTCTGAAAGAAAGAAGAAAAAAGAAGTCCTGTGCTAAAGAGAAAAGTAATCCTAATGACAAAGATTTTAACATGTATTTTACAAATGAAATGCCTCAATGAATTCTTTTTTTCTTATGAATGGTTTTCAAAAGCTTTATTGGTGGATTTTCTCAAGTTGAAGCGCCACACAGAAATTGTTTTAGCTCATTTCAATTCATTTTATTTAAATGGGCTATTATTTATTTTATTATGTGTTTGTATTTTACAAATGTGATGTAGTATTCATTTATATTGTATATTTTATGTTGTATAACTTTAGTTCTTATGTGAATATTAGTTCCTACTTGTTTTGTCGTGGTAGGAGGGTTTTGTATTGAACACGGGGCCGTGTTGGTTATTATTATAGCAGAGAAGACAACTGTAAATCAACAAAGACAAGTCCACTGTGCCCCGATCTACCACTCAAGAGATCTGATGGACTCAAAAAGTGGGTTACGATTGCATATTTTTTTGAAAATCGACCGGATCCACTGTATTTTTACACGAGTGACTTTCGGTCTGCCCAATCTGCTAGCTAGTAGTATTGACGCAGGAGGGCCGCGTCTCTCGTCAAATAATGAACTCTGCCGTTCTTTTAGCGTGCGTCGCGTTGAGCCGCTTCTGGGACGTGTCTCACACCCGGCCGCACTGCGACTGGTGTGCATTGGCTGATTGACTTTAACGCCCGTGTTTCACTGCGTTGTCACGACGGCCACGTTGTCGCGCCGTTGATGTTTCTGGGTTATACTGTCCCACCGTGTTGGTCCTCATTATAGTAGAGAAGACGGAGTAAATATAATCTCCACAAAGAAACTGTAACCCGATCGACTCACAGCCGCAAAAAGTAAGGGTTGCAGTACGTCAGAAACTCGTTCGGTACGCCTCTGTTCCGAACCGAGCACCACGTACCGAAATGGTTCAATACGAATACATGTACCGTTACACCCTTAGACGATACACACGAGTCATGGTTCATTATGTATCCCGGTATGGGGGTCACGGTTCGGTGCAGGTTCAGAACATTTTCTTTTCTCACAGCATTTGAAAGTTTGTATACCGTTACACTCTCATATAAGTGAATTTTTTTTTTTTTAAATGTGGGTTTGACCTACGTTGTTTTTTTGTTTTTTTTTGTATGAAAAAAATCAGTCCAATAAAATCAGTTAACATCTGTGATGTCAAAGATGTTGTTATAGAATGTATAATGTAATAGTGTTGCACCAATATCATTTTTTGGCCCAGATACCGATACCTGGCTGTGCAGTATCGGTCGATACCGATACCACTTCATTTGAAATTATATAGACAAAATGAATCCAGTAGAACAGCTTGGTGGTCAGGGCATCGAAACATGGAATCAAAATGAAAAAATTCGAACAGTTCCGGGAGAACCGGAGTGTTACAACCGGGTCACATCGATACTCGATGCCCAACCCTAGGTAAAATGTTATAATACTGGACCGGTAAATGGTATCGGCGCCCTCTTTGTTGGTACTCGTCACTACCACTATTTCAGGCCGTATCGGCCCCTCTCTGCCGATGCTGGTATCGGTGCATCTTTAGTAATAACGTGTGGGGGGTGAAAAGTAATGTCAATTACTTTGCTGAGTAACTAATTACTCTTACAATGAGGTAAACAAGTTACTAACTCAACTGCTTTTTGGGAGAAGTCATTTGTAACTTTTTTTTTTTTTAAAGTTGGAATAACAACACTGGTCGTGACACCCAATTTAGTAGCCTTTGCATAAATTTAATCCTTATTTTGATATCTAATACATGAAATGACGGTAGTTATGAAACCTCTTGTGGTTTCATCCAATTCCTTTTCCTCCGTTTGCAGAACCAGACCCCCGAGGTCCGCTTCCAGTCGCAGCTGGACCAGCTGAACGCGATGGGATTCATCAACCGCGAGGCCAACCTGCAGGCCCTCATCGCCACCGGAGGCGACATCAACGCCGCTATCGAGAGACTGTTGGGCTCGCAGCCCTCGTAAAGACGCGCGCACGCAGTACATACTGTCGCACCGCATTCATACATACACACACACAAACAAACACACCACACCCACAGACAAAAAGTATCGCCTATCGCTCCCCAAACTTTACAAAGACACTTCAGGCAAGATCTGACTCCTCCATAATGTTCTCCATTCCATTTCTTTCCCTTTTTTGGGGGGGGTGCCCCCAATCCATCCACTTTGTGTCGCGACGGGTGGTCTCATTCATTTATTTGCAACAGTAAGAAGGCTCTCAGTAATGGAGATCAGGAGAAAATGACTTTCCAAAGTCTCATTTGTTCCTCCTTCACGATAAAAGCAACAATTGCGGCTTTCCAGATTCAAAACGTTGCCCTCCGCACTTGTTAATTTGTCATTCCAAGTGATATAAAAAGTGTCTTTGTGTGTCAGAGGCACCGCTGCTGTGCCTTTTGTGTCCTCCCCGTCAATGCGAGACCTCCACGCATGTGTGGCTGTGGCTGTGTGTGCACGGAAGGGTCGGGAAAGGGGGCGGTCCCACGTGAAATCCACACATCCGCACATCACAGGACTTTTCAGACGCAAACAATTGGCGCCGTCGATGTCACCAATATGAATGAAGCAAAATGAGTTCTTTTTTCTTTTCATTTTAATCTGATCTTGTTCTTTTTTTTAAGTGAATTGAAATTCAACGATGAAAATCAGATGAATCAGTTTTACAATGTGAATTCTAGTATGATGGGCCTACCCAAAACAGGTCAGGAAAATGAAAGAAATCTAGCGCTAGGTCGTCGTTTATCGTTTCTCTCTTTTGGAAAATCTCGGCAATGTAGTTGTGGTAACCACGGCAACTGCTTCTCCAGCTTTGCTTTGTTCATTGACTACGGCTCAAAACCATAAAACGGGGAAAAAAATCGTTTCCCAAAAAAGTTGGAACTGACTTTTAACAGAAATGTACTAAAAAAAACAAATAAAAAGGAAACATGGTCAAAAATGGTCTGCGCTCTGTTTTAGATGATTCAGACAAGCAGCTAACCCTTTTACAGCAGGGCCGAGAACGGAAAGTGGTATTTGCCATGTGGAAAATGGATTTTGTCATGTGGCATTTTATTTTGCCATGTGTTAAAATGGATTTTGCCATGTGGCAATTTTTTGCGATGTGTCAAAATGGATTTTGCCATTGTGGCATTTTATTTAGCCATGTGGCCAAAATGGATTTTGCCATATGACTTTTTTTTTTTTTTTTGCCATGTGTCAAAATGGATATTGCCATGTGGCATTTTATTTAGCAATGTGTCAAAATGGATTTTGCTATGTGGCCTTTTATTTAGCTATGAGTCAAAATGAATTTTGCCATGTGGCCTTTTATTTAGCCATGTGACAAAATGGATTATGCCATGTGGCATTTTTTTTTTGCGACGTGTCAAAATGGATTTTGCCATGTGGCATTTTATTTAGCCATGTGGCAAAATTGATTTTGCTATGTGGCATTTTTTTGCCATGTGGGGAAATGGATTTTGCCAATGGATTTTGCTATTTGGCTTTTTTTTTTTTTTTTTTTTTTTTTTTGCCATGTGGCATTTTTTTTTTTTGTCACGTGACAAAATGGATTTTGCCACGTGGCATTTTTTTGGCATGTGTCAAAATGGATTTGGTTTGTGGCTTTTTTGGGGGGGGGGCATGTGGCAAAAAATGCCACATGGCAAAATCCATTTTGACAAATGGCAAAAAAAAATGCCACATGGTAAAACGAACGAAAAGTAATTGCCGTACGGCAAAATTGATTTTGCCATGTGGCATTTTTATTTTTGCCATGTGGTATTTTATTCATCCATGAGGCAAAATGGATTTGGTTTGTGGCTTTTTTTTTCTTTGGCCATGTGGCAAAAAGAGGCCACATGGCAAAATCCATTTTGACACATGGCAAATACCACTTTTGGTTCTCGCTATCTCTCCCCTTTTGAACCCTTTTTAGGGCACTGGTTGCACTGATCTGCCATTGACGGCACTTGACGTCCAATATATTTTGATGGGATTCTTCTCCATTGAACTGACTATTTTGACACTTTCCATTCAAAATTGATTGTCAAACGTCAATGGCAGCTAAATGAATTCCCTATAAAGGATTTAGTTGTGGCAAAAAAAAGTCCCATTCGTTTCCAACAAAAAATTTTTTTAAAAATTTCTTTTTTAAATCCGATTCACAAAAATGTACAGGTCAAAAAGGCATGCAAAGGTTGTATAGTTCTTGCCAAAAATGTACCGTTCCACCAACATTTATACCCAAAGGGAGAGGATATGAAGTGATTTTAATGCCTTAAAATCAACAAGAAATGATCCATGGGATTTGAAAGCATCCTCGTGCAATTTTCTCATTTTCTAGTTCTATTTTAACCCTTTCAGGGACACCGGATATCTATTGAAAAATTATCATTCGCTTAATTCATTCACTGCCAGCCCTGTTTGATATTGAAAACACCTAATGACAACAATAGACGTCTCATCCATTCCAACTGTCGAATGATCACTTCCAGCTCCTCCTAGTTAAAATATATTGGATGTCTATTGCCGTCAATGGCAGCCAGAGAGTTAGGCTGTGTGAGGTCACGATAGTTATATTAAAAAAAAAAAAAAATTCTCGGAGAAAAATACACACTGGCCACACTTATTTGAATTTATATCTTTATTGTTTTTTACAATTACAGCGTCCCTCACTACCATCGCGGCTCAACTTTCACGCCCTCAGTGCATCACAGATTTTTTTTTAATCTTGTTATAACAATATAAGAGTTCTAAAATTATTATTAACATTTTATTTACATGTTTACACATTTACAAAGTGCTGGACTAAAGTATTGGCACCCCTGCAATTCTTTCAGAAATGCTCAATTTCTCCTAGAAAATGATTGCAATTACAAATGCTTTGGTAGTACTATCTTTGTTTATTTTGCTTACAATGAAAAAAAAAAAAAAAGAATGGAAAAAAAATTAAATCCTTATCATTTTACAAAAAAATCGGCCGGACAAATGTATTGGCACCCTCAGCCTAATTCTTGGTAGCACAACCTTTCGACAAAATAACTGCGAACAACCGCTTTCGGTATCCATCAATGAGTTTCTTACAATGGAATTTTAGACAATCATTCTTCTTTGGCCAACTACTCCAGGTCTCTGAGATTTGAAGGGTGCCATTTTCAGATCTCTCCACAGGTGTTCTATGGGATTCAGGTCTGGACTAATTGCTTGGCACTTAAGAAGTCTCAAGTGCTAAACCATTTTCAAGTGTGTTTTGGGTCATTGTCCTGCTGGAAGACCCATGACCTCTGAGGGAAACCCAGCTTTCTCACACTGGGCCCTACATTATGCTGCAAAATTTGTTGGTAGTCTTCATAATGCCATGCACATGGTCAAGCAGTCCAGTGCCAGAGGTAGCAAAGCAACCCCAAAACATCAGGGAAGCTCTGCCATGTTTGACTGGGGACCATGTTCTTGATGCCTTTTCCCAAAAAGCTCTATTTTTGTCTCATCTGACCAGAGAACATGCTTCCAAAACGTGTTTGGCTTTCTCAAGAAAGCCTGGCTTTTTTATGTCTCTGGGTCAAAAGTAGGGTCTTCCTGAGTATCCTACCATTGAGTCCCTTTACATTCAGATGCCGACGGATTGACACTATTGTACACTCAGACTGCAGGACAGCTTGAACTTGTTTGGATGTTAATCAAGGTTCTTCATCCACCATCCGCACAATCTTTCGTTGAAATCTCTCATCAATTTTTCTTTTCTGTCCACATCTAGGGAGGTTAGCCACAGCGCCGTGGGCTTTACACTTATTGATGACAATGCAGACTGTAGACCCAGGAACATTCAGGTCTTTGAAGATGGACTTGTAGCCTTGAGATTGCCCATGCTTCCTCACAATTTTGCATCTCAAGTCTTCAGTTCTTTGGTCTTCTTTCTTTTCTCTAGGCTCAATGTGGTACACACAAGGACACAGGACAGAAGTTGAGTCAACTTTAATCCATTTTAACTGGCGGCAAGTGTGTTTTTTTTTTTCAAACTCTACATTTCACTCTACTTTTTATCAGGTGCGTCACTAGGCTTAATATAATATCGGGGCACTGGCGTGCGAGAATTATGACTGAGAGATTTTTTTTTTTTCAAGAACTTTATCATAAAGAGTCAGAAATAGAGGTTTAAACTATATACGTACTATATATCCCCATAATTTTGCTTCTCAAGTCCTCAGATAATTCTTTTGTCTTCTTTCTATCCACCATCTGCACAATCTTTCGTTGAAATCTCTCGTCAATTTTTCTTTTCCGTCCACATCTAGGGAGGTTAGCCACAGCGCCGTGGGCTTTACACTTATTGATGACAATGCGGACGGTAGACCCAGGAACATTCAGGTCTTTGAAGATGGACTTGTAGCCTTGAGATTGCCCATGCTTCCTAACAATTTTGCATCTCAAGTCCTCAGTTCTTTGGTCTTTCTTTTCTCCATGTGCAATGTGGTACATACAATGACACAGGACAGAAGTTGAGTCAACTTTAATCCATTTTAACTGGCTGCAAGTGTGATTTAGTTATTACCACCACCGGTTATGTGCCACAGGTAAGTAACAGGTACTGTTAATTACACCAATTAGAGAAGCATCACCTGATTTTTCAAAGGGTGCCAATACTTTTGTCCGGCCTATTTTTCCCATTCGAGTTTTGTCTAAAATGATAATGATTGAATTGTTTTTTTTCATTGTCTTTTGTGTTTTTTTCATTGCAAGCAAAATCATTGAAGATATAACTACCAAAGCATTTGTAATTGCAATCATTTTCTGGGAGAAATTGAGCATTATCTGACAGAATTGCAGGGGTGCCGATACTTTTGGCCAGCACTGTAAGAGAGGGAATCAAAGAATTATACGTGAATAACAGCACCCTCATGTGGCTCAAACTTTAAACTACACTAGTTTGAGCTATTTCAATTGAAAAGAATTTGTGGAAAATAATTCAAATTGTATAATAGACACCTAATGAAAGAGCAAACAGAATCAGGTTACTATAAATGCATCACTATTGAAGTTCGATCCTGGCAGGTGCACCTTTTACCTGTCAAGCTAGCTTTTCCACAGCTCGGTGGAGTCACTCCGAAGCAGTTCTACCGGTTGCACCTGCCATCTGACAAGGGATGGGCTGGCCTCAACCACCACAGGCGCAGAATAAAGAAGGAAGTGTGTGTGGATGCAGTCCGACCGGTTCTGTCTTCCTCCACACTCTCCTGGCGTGGACGGAGAGAAACATCAGGGGACTGGATGTATTTTTCCCTCTCTCCGGGGGTCTTCTAATGTCGAGCAGCGTCACATCGACGCCGCAGGATGGGGTCGGACGACACCTACAATTTTGTCTTTAAAGGTAAGTTGGTGCTTATTATTGTTTGAATGACTGTGATTGTAATAGAATACTATTTGACTGACGTGGCCAATTGTGTGTAGAATGAGATTTTGACCTTTGCGCCCTTTTGGCATGATTGGCATTTGTGAAAATTGCTGTCACAAGCAAAACTATTGAAGTTTGGAGCCGGTAGTTAACTACACTTTATTTCACTAGAATGACAACTATAGTGGTTATTTCCCTTTGAGGATTTACAGAGGGTCTCAATTGAAAATTTAAAGTTTTCAAATATTTTGATTTGCATTTTAGAAAAAAATAGGGGGCTCTTTAATACGGACTTGTCATTTTTGACAGCAGTAAAGTTCATTTTTGAGTTAAGATGTGCATTTGGTTACAAAATTTCAGGTTGTCATTGTCAACATTAATCATGTGACCAAGTTGAGTTTGTTTCAAACTAAAAATAGCTCATTATGTGTTGTTGTTTTTTTGTCATTGTGACTTTCAGTTCTTCACAAAAAAAAGTGGAATATCTGTGAATAATGTCTGGTATTGGCAGGCAAAGAAAAATATGGCGGAAAACACTCAGGTGACTTGAAGTTCCGCTATGAGACCCCCAATTTGGCCAAAACTCAAAATTTTCCGATATTCATGTGTGATACATCATTGGAAAGCTTAAAATTTCAATTTTCTGGGGGGGGGGGGGGGGGGGGGGGTTGGGACAGGAGGGCATTTTTTTTTTTTTAAGTTTTATTTTTTTTTACAAGTTTTTTAAACAGCAAAACCCTATCCGGATGTGAGAGCACGCGAGAGCAGAGTTACAGACGCCATGACTTTAACGAGATATTATCACGTACTTGCCTTGTTTCAATCCAAAAACTCCATGTATCACTGAGTGTCAAGACCAAAGCTGTGAATGGCCACAGATGAATTTTTTTTAATTTTATTTTATTGTATGGGTGAAACATGGTGATATATCAAGGGTCGCGATGTAGAAATCGCAGACCACAAGGACTTGCTGAGTTTTTCTTTTTCATATAGTTACCCTTTTAAACGTTATTTTTCAATTTTTCTTTGTTTGGATCAATAATTTATCATCTAACATATCGAGAAAAATGCAACAGTAACAAAAAAAATACAATTAAGTAGTGATGTCCCGATCGATCGGGTCCGATCACGTCATTTTCAAAGTATCGGAATCGGCAAAAAAATATCGGCCATGCCTTTTTTTAATGTTTTCTAATTGTATTTAACGTTGCAGACATAATATGTTACACTCATCCAGAGTATTTAGTTTAGGCTTAAGGTAGGGTTGTCAAATTTATCCCGATAACGGCGGTAATTAATTTTTAAAAAAATATATCACGTTAAAATATTTAACGCAATTTATGCATGCGCTGCACGACCCACTCACGCGGTGTCGCGCTCAATCTGTAATGGCGCCGTTTTACCTATATAGAGAGATTAAAGGCAGTGTAAAATGAGTAGAGTGAATTTTGGCAGCCTTTGGAGCATTTTTTTAATTGGCTAAAGCCTTACAATCCCTCTTCCCACGATCAGAAATATCATGGGAAGCAATGAGGGAAAGCAAGGTAGCAATTGATCTTTTTCTTAACACCTTATGTTATTTCCCAACGCAGAGAAGATATATCAATTGGTAGCACTACGCACAGTCATGGTTCCACTTCCCATCATGCATTTAGGCATGGCTACAGTATCATTTACTGAAAGCTCAACAAATCCACTAGATGGCAATATTTAGTCACAATATACAAAGTCACAAGTCTTTCTATCCGTGGATCCCTCTCACAGAAAGAATGTTAATAATGTAAATGCCATCTTGAGGATTTATTGTCATAATAAACAAATACAGTACTTTTGTACTGTATGTTGAATGTATATATTCGTCCGAGTTTCATTCATTTTTTTCTTAATGCATTGCCAAAATGTATATGATCGGGAAAAATTATCGGGAATGATTGGAATTGAATCGGGAGCAAAAAACGCAATCGGATCGGGAAATATCGGGATCGGCAGATACTCAAACTAAAACGATCGGGATCAGATCGGGGGCAAAAAAAACATGATCGGAACAACCCTACAATTAAGTGATAGTTATGGGGTAGATATCCGGGACTTTTTTACAGACGCCAAATTTTTCTTTGTGACGTCATTTGTTGAAAAGTTTAAAATATGCGAGTGAATAATTTTTTAAAGTTGTGTTGTTGTTTTTTTTAACTAAATATTAGACATTAATTATTCTAAGCTAATAATGACATTTTGAATGATAAATAGAATTACTTACCTTCTTTTTATGGCTAGGTTGAAACAAAAGCAGTTGTGTGACGTCTGTAAACGGGGGTTTCAGGGTAAAACCGACAAATTAAAGATAGTTCGGAGGCTTAGTGCGCCATGAATGTGCTATGGCAGCATATAGACATATTGTTCTATCAAACACAACAGTTGTATTGGCTTAAAATACAGCAGTTTTATTTTAAAGAGGAGTGCAAGAGCAGAAACTGCTTTTTCAGTCTTGTCTGTGTTTTTCGCCATGTGTGATACATCATTGGAAAACTTAACATCTCAATTTTCTGGGGGAAGAAACATTCTGAAAAGGATGGCAAAAAAAATGTAAACAGCAAAACCCCATCTGGAGGTGAGAGCACACGAGAGCAGAATTACAGACGCCATGACTTTAACGAGATATTATCGAGTACTTACTTTGTTTCGATCCAAAAACTCCATGTAGCATGTCTCACCGAGTGTCAAGACACAGCTGTGAATGGCCACAGCCGGATTTTGAGGGGATTTTATGGGTGAAACATGGTAATATAACAAGGGTCGCGATGCAGAAATCGCAGACATCAAGGAGTGGTCGAGATTTTCATTTTCGTATACCGGTATTTACCCTTTTAAACGTTATTTTTCAATTTTTCTTTGTTTGGATCAATTATTTATCATCTAAAATATTGAGGAAAATGCCACCATAACGAAAAAAAATTGAGCGTAATTTATGAGGTAGATATCCGAGACTTTTTTGCAGATACAAATTTTTTCATTGTGACGTAATTTGTTTAAAAGTTTAAATATGCGAGTGAATAATTTCTTTAAGTTGTTTTTCTTTAAAATAAATATTACACATCAATTAATGAGTCTTAGCTAAAAATGACAGACTTGGTTTTATGGCTGGGTTGAAACAAAAGCAGCTGCGTGACGTCTGTAAACGGGGGTTTCCAGGGTAAAACGGACAAATTAGAAATAGTTCGGGGGCTTCATGCGCCATGAATCTGCTATGGCAGCATATAGACATATTGTTCTATCAAACACAACAGTTCTTTTGGCTTAAACTACAGCAGTTTATTTTAAAGAGGGTTGCAAGAGCAGAAACGGCTTTTTCAGTCTTGTCTGTGTTTTCCGCCATATACATTTGGTTACAAAATTTCAATCGTCATGGTTGTCATTGTCAATATAAAGAATGAGACCACTGACCAAGTTGAGTTTGTTTCAAACTAAAAATAGCTAATTTTGTGTTTTGGCTATATTATTATGTGTTTTTTTGAGATTGTGAATTTTAGTTTATCACAAAAAAAGTGTCATATCTGTGAATAATGCCTGGAATTGGCAGGCAAAAAAAATATGCAACTAATTGTTTATTATTCCATACACAACCTCAAAAATGTTTTTTTTTTTTTCAACCACGATTCATGCATCCCATTTTTTTTACTCAGAACTTTTTTTTTTTCCTGAATACTGTTGACTCTCGTACAGAACGAAATTGCTGCAACGCTGAAACATGAGATAAGTTTTCTATCATGTTTTAACATGATAATATCATAGTATGATGTAAGTTTGACTTGCTCTTTCAGCAAAACTAATCTCATGATTTTTTTTCAAACTCTTCTTCTCTACATTTCACTCTACTTTTTATCAGGTGCGTCACTAGGCTTAATATAATACTGGGGCACAAGAGTGCGAGACTTTTTTTTTTTTTTTTTTTTTAGAGAACTTTATCAAAAATAGTCAGAATTAAAGGTTTAAACTATATACATATATATCCTCATAATTTTGCTTCTCAAGTCCCCAGATAGTTCTTTTGTCTTCTTTCTTTTCTCCATGCGCAATGTGGTACACACAATGACACAGGACAGAGGTTGAGTCAACTTTAATCCATTTTAACTGGCTGCAAGTGTGATTTTGTTATTGCCACTACCTGTTATGTGCCACAGGTAAGTAACAGGTGCTGGTAATTACACAAATTAGAGAAGCCGCACGATTTTTCAAAGGGTGTCAATACTTTTGTCCGGCCCATTTTTGGAGTTCAGTGTAAAATGATAAAAGATAATGGGGTAAAAAAAAATCATTGTTTTTTTTTCATTGCAAGCAAAAACTTTTGGTCAGCAGTGTACATAACCACATCGCTTTTAATATCTTTAAATCTTCACGTTCCCCCCATTTTTTTTTTTTTTTTTTTTTTTTTTCTAAACCTCGAGTGGCAACAATAAGCACCCATACTGTTGCATTTCGGGCACTCGTTGTACCACCAGTGGAGTAGATGTGTAACTTTATCTAAATGGAACAGAATTCAATGGAACATGTTTGATTTTTTTTTTTTTTTTTTTTTCACCCAGTGGTTTTGATAGGGGAGTCCGGCGTGGGTAAGAGCAACCTGCTGACACGTTTCACCAAAAATGAGTTCAACCACGACAGCCGTACCACCATCGGTGTGGAGTTTAGCACGCGGACCGTCCAGCTGGAGAACTCCACCATCAAGATGCAAGTGTGGGACACTGCCGGCCTGGAGCGCTACCGGGCCATTACCTCAGCGTGGGTGCTCACACTTACACAGTACAAACACACTTGTCATCATTTTTAAGAAAAAAATGCTAAAATGCTCTTCATTGTGGGCTGTGACAAAGTCCACTAATCCTCCATATTATGTTATTCCTTCTTCCCACAATTTACATATAATTCACACCGTCCCCACGCCAAAAATGTTCCCAAAAATATTGCAAAGTGCAGGGTTGTATTTTTACCTAACAGCAAAAAAAAATGCCCCTCCCCCCAACCTTTTTTGTTTGTTTGTTTGTTTGTTTTGGGACAAATAAAGTGCAATTCATATCCAGTGGAACAATTACATATTAAAATCGCTCCTTCAATTCACATGATCACCAATTAACACCCACAAAAAAGTCTCCCATCATTCTTATTGACTCATAACGCGGACCCACAAAAAATCTCCACTGGCTCCAGCTGACTTAGAAGTAGGACCCTCAAAAAATGTGATTTAGCCAATTTTAATCATTCCAACTTCAGACTGCAAAATTGTTTTCGCCATGTGGCATTTTTTTTGCCATGTGGCAAAATGTTTTTGCCATGTGGCAAAATTGATTTTGCCATAAGGATTTTTTTTTTTTTTTTTGCCATGCGGCAAAATGAATTTTGCCATGAGGCATTTTTCTGCCATGTGGCAAAATTGATTTTGGTATGTGGCAAAAAAAAATATCTGCCATGTGGCAAAAAAAATTCTGCCATGTGGCAAAATGTATTTTGCCATGTGGAATTTTTTTGGTCAAGATTCAAAATGGATTTTGACATGTGGCATTTTTTTTTTTTTTGGTATGTGGCAAAATGCATTTTGGTTTGTGGCATTTTTTGGGGGGGGTATATGGTAGTATTGGGGGGGTATATGATAGTGTTGCAGGCCATGCTCGTCCATGCCATTGACAGCTATGCACATCCAAATTTTCCATTCATTTTAAATGGCAGAAAAACGTGTGGTTGTGATTTTTGACCATACACTTTACATTAGAGTGCCATTGACAGCTATGCACGTCCAAATTTTCCTTCATTTTAAATGGCAGAAAAACGTGAGGTTGTGATTTTTGACCATACATTTTACATTAATGCGCATTGACATTAAACTGGCAACCAAGTCAGGCGATGCCATTGACGGGTATGCACGTCCTAATTTTCCATGCATTTGAAATGGCAGAAAAACATATGTGGCTATGATTTTTGACCATACACCTAGCATTACAGCGCATTGACATTCAAATGGCAACCCAAATGCATTTTGCCATATACCAAAAAAATGACACATTTCAAAATCCATTTTGCCACATGGGAAAAAATGCCACATGGCAAAATCCATTTTGCCACATGGCCAAAAAAATGCAACATGGAAAAGAGAAAATGCCACATGGCAAAATCCATTTTGCCACATGGCAAATACCACTTTTGGTTCTCCCTCTCTCTCCCATTTAGTGAGAATTTGAGGGAAAAAAAGATCTTTTTACGTTGTATGTGTTTTCAAAAAAATCAGAATGTTCCAAGTAAAGTGTGAATTTTGCCAGGCTGAAGTTGTAACGGAACATTTCAGCTACTACCGCGGAGCGGTGGGCGCCCTGCTGGTGTTCGACATCAGCAAGCACCTGACCTATGAGAGCGCCGAGCGCTGGCTCAAAGAGCTGTACGAGCACGCCGACCCCCACATCGTGGTCATGCTGGTGGGCAACAAGAGTGACCTGGTGGACCTCCGCACCGTGCCCGCAGAAGAAGCCAGAGCCTTTGCAGGTGTTTTTTTTTCATATTTCAATACAGTTACTTGCAAACATCTCACATAGACACGCCTCAACGGGAAAATATTGCCACTTGTTACAAAAGAAATTTTAAAAATTAACATAAAGTGGCACTGAAATGCCTCAAAATCAACAGGGAGTTACCCATTATATATGGTGGTCAGCAACCCGCGGCTCTAGAGCCAAATGCGGCTCTTTTGCGCTGCCCGAGTGGCTCCCTGGAGCTTTTTCAAAAATGTTTGAAAATGGAAAAAGATCGGTTAGGATAATACATTTTTTTTTGTCCTAATATAGTTTCTGTAGGAGGAAAATCATGACACAAACATTCTTCTAATACATTAACATGGTAATATGGTAACGTTTGTTCATCGATAAGCCGCATCGGACTATAAGCCGCAACTGTCCTCACTGTATTATGGGATATTTACACCAAAAGATAACCGCTAACACTTCATAACACTGTCATATGACCAAATAAACCACCATGAAGCTTTGCAGCCAATTGGTTCAAAGCAAAATGGTGGTTTATTTGGTCGTATGACAGTGTTATGAAGTGTTAGCGATTATCTTTTGGTGTAAATATCCCATAATACAGTGAGGACAGTTGCGCCTTATAGTCCGATGTGGCTTATCGGTGAACAAACGTTACCATATTACCATGTTAATGTATTAGTATTAGTATTATGTAAAAGCTTTGCAGCCAATTGGTGGCAAAGCTTCATGGTGGTTCATTTGGTCGTATGACAGTGTAATGAAGTGTTACCGGTTATCTTTTGGTGTAAATATCCCATAATGCATTCACTGTTTCAAGAAGCTTCATTTTGACCATCACTGCTCCCTTGGAGGAGAAATTCAACCTATGTTGCCATCTGCTGTAAACACTGTTGGCGTCCAACATGCCTCTTAGCATGCATTGCAGCTTTACAGATTTTTCAATAACAATTCAAATTCATATTCTGTGGTAATTGTTTCTTCAGTTACTGTTCCACTTGTTTCATTAATTACCAGTTATGGTATATGGTAACACTTTATTTGACAGTGGCGCCATAAGACTGTCAGAAGACCATCAAAATTATGACGTGACACTGCCTTGAGCATTATTGAATGCTTATGAGACATGTCATTTTGTTTCAATTATCTCATTTTTGAATGGATGTAAAAGATTCGAGCTGGACATAAATGGACTTAATGGAGTTGGTGACAAAATTGCCACATTATGACATTTGTCATAAGCATTCATTAAAAATACTTTATTTTTGTCTCATAATAATCCGACTTCAGTTTGTATTTTCATCTGCATTCAGAGAGCAAAGGTCTGATGTACATGGAGACGTCGGCACTGGACTCGACCAACGTGGAGGCGGCTTTCATCGACGTTTTGACGGGTACGCTTCACTCGCGCGGGGTCGCTGACGGTAAAAACTTACTTTTCCATCATGCCCAACAGCTATCCATCGCAAAGTGGCCAGCAGAGAGGTGACCCGGGGCTCCATCAGCGCTGTGACATTATCGGGAACGATCGGAGACAGCAGCGTGGCCCAGGAGGAGCGAAAGCGATGCTGCAGCAATTCGTAAAAAAAAAAAACACTGCAACCTGGAGAAAATCATTGCAATGAAATTGAGTTGTTTTGGGCAGAGGATAAAGAATATATGCATTGGGGCATTGTTGTATGCTCTGTCTGCATGTGTTGCTACGCCTCGTGTTCAAATTGAAGTTGTTTGAGGGTTTATAATTGCAGCGGCCTCAATGCTAGTTTTGTTAGCCCACTTATAGCCTTTTACATTGAGTCCGAGCATGAAGCTAATGTTAGTGTGTGTGTGTTGTTTTTTTTTTTTTAAACTTGTCTGCCAAGCTGCTGCTTGTTTTAAAGTTTGCTGTAAACATAGCTCGCACTAACTCAACGCAACTGCTAGTACCTTTAAAACGCGTAATTCGAGTTACCACTGCAATGCAGTTTATAAAATGCATCGTTTTTAAAGTAATGGGCACGTTGTTGTTTTTAAAAAAGCACAGACAAGAATTTGGAATAAATTATTTCAATACAGACCGAGATTTTTTTTCCTCTTTTCTGAAAAGCGGCATGGAAAATGAATGAATGAATGTCTTCTATTCAATCGTTTTCTTGATGACGTTTTTGCTTTGTTTTTAATTGTTCCTGTAATATATTGATATTGATCATGATTGTTTCCTGAAATTTGTTCCTGTAAATTTATAGCCTTTCCTGCAGCATTTGGAAAAAAAAAATTGACAAGTCTCTCATAAATTGACTTGTCAATTTTGAGTTGTCAATCAATGTAGACAGCTGTTTTGTTTGTTTAAACTAGCATGTAGTGCTGCAACGATTAATCGATTAACTTGAGTATTCGATTAGAAAAAAAGATTCGAATTACATTTTGCTGTTTCGAGTATTCGTTTAATTAAAGTGGCGTTTTAATGGTGTATTTTGAAAGTGTTTGCATTTAGTTTGATTGATTTGGGTGGATATACAGCCCTCTAGTCTGCCTCATTTCACATGGCTGAATCCAGCTGCTCCCTGTTAAGACCAACATCAGCTAAGTTTTTGCTTGCGCTAATGTGTCTTTTAATGTATTCGTAATGTAGTTTGAAGGTATATTTAGCCAAATTTTGTGGTAATATGTGTCTGAAACTTTTGTTAAGAGCAATAAAAAAAACGGTAATATTTCATAGCATTGAAGCTAGCGAACCTTTGCTATGTAAGTTAGCAAATTGTTCTTTTGTTTTACATAGATCCTTTTTTTTTTTTTTTCTATACCGTTTGAGGCTCAGCTAAGGTATTTTAAATCTTTATGTTCCTTATCCGATTACTCGATTATTCGAACTAACTAGTTCATTGATTAATCAACTACTAAAATAATTGATAGCTGCAGCCCGACTAGCATGTGTTCTTAAAAGCAGCAAGTTACACAGGTGAGGATGTTTTCCGCAATTGGCCTCTAGATGGCACTATTGGCACTAAAATTTTGCTTTATATCTACACTGCTGGTCAAAAGTATTGGCACCCCTGCATTTCTGTCAGATAATGCTTAATTTCTGCCAGAAAATGATTGCAATTACAAATGTTTTGGTAGTAATATCTTCATTGATTTTGCTTGCAATGAAAAGACACAAAAGAGAATGGGAAAAAAAAGAAGTCATAATCATTTTACACAAAACTCCAAAAATAAGCAGGACAAAAGTATTGGCACCCTTTGAAAAACTAGGTGATGCCGCTCTAATTTGTGTAATTAACAGCACATGGTACTTACCAGTGGGGCAAAACAGGTGGTTGCAATAACTAAATCACACTCGCATCCAGTTAAAATGGATTAAAGTTGACTCAACCTCTGTCCTGTGTCCTTGTGTGTACCACATTGAGCATGGAGAAAACAAAGAAGACCAAAATACTGTCTGAGCACTTGAAAAGCAAAATTGTGAGGAAGCATGGGCGATCTCAAGGCCATCTCAAAAGTCCTGAATGTACCTGTGTCAACCTTCCGCAGTTTCATCAATACCTGTAAATCCCATGGCACTGTCCCTAGATGTGGACGGAAAAGAAAACGAGAGATTTCAACAAAAGACTGTGCAGATGGTGGATAAAGAACCTTGACTAACATCCAAACAAGTTCAAGCTTTCCCGCAGTCCAAGGGTACAGCAGTGTCAACCCGTAGTATCCGTCGGCGTCGAATCTATGGTAGGATACCCAGGAAGACCCAATTTCTGACCCAGAGGCATAAAAAAGCCAGGCTGGAGTTTTTCAAAACTTGCCTGAGAATGTTTTGGAAGAATTTTTTCAGCTCAGATGAGACAAAAGTAGAGCTTTTTGGGAAAAGGCATCAAAATAGAGTTTACAGGGGAACGAAATGAGGCCTTCAAAGAAAAGAGCATGGTCCCCACAGTCAAACATAGCGGAGGTTCCCTGACATTTTGGGGTTGCTTTGCTACCTCTAGCACTGGACTGCTTGACCGTGTGCATGGCATTATGAAGTCTGAAAACTACCAACAAATTAGTATTTATAGTCATGTGATGCTGTAATTCGATCATTTATGTGAAATCTATAACCATTTGGTTTTTTTTCTGATGTGTCAGCAATTTGCGGTAACTATTTTGCTTAAGGGTGAAAAAAAAATTACTGATATTAGGTGGGGGGAAAAAATAATTATGTGATTAAAAAATATTTTTTTTAGGAAAAAATACACAAAAAAAAAACAATAAACCAGATTATCCCAAATAGAATACCAATTAACACATGCCACTTCCCATTGCGATGATGTCACTGTTCGAATCATTGCCAGCAATGTGTTTTAAAAGTGCACAGCCCGTCTATTGGAAAGCGGACCAGCCGTTATTTAAACTTCATCGTACTGTATCACATCATGTATTTGCCAATTGCCAGGTTGCCATGACGACAGCAGTGTTAGTTGTGAGGGCAGGCCTCAGGTATCACCAGAAGAGGAAAACGAGGCGTGAATTCGCCTCAGCGATATCACCTTGCAGTCCGCGAGTGTCAACTTTACCCACTTCCGCTCGCACTCACATTAGACTGATTAACATGGACCCGAGCTCACACGTCGGACTTAATTACAGTAATTGAACACAACATGTGGGAGGCATTTGGACACTGACAGCTGCCTGATTTAGTTAATGCATTGAATTTATTTTGTACTGAAAGAAAAAAGTGTTTATTCATAATTTTTGACATTTTTCATTTCACTCGACTCTAATCATTTTTGTTTTACTTGAAATTTATTTTCCCATTTTACTGTTAACTTTTACTTTTCTAATTGAGTTGAAATTTTAATTTTATAAGCATATATATACATATATAGTTGATTGCAATTTTAAATGTTTTTTGTAACTACAATTTGGGTAGTTATTTCAGTATAAAAATATATATCTTATAAATAATAGTACAAAAAAAGTATTACTTTTGATGGGCTCATATTTGAATTTACAATTTTAAATGTTATAACTTTATATTTTATAAGTTTAGTTTGTAGATATACTAATTTGTGTTTGAATAAATTCATTTTGTTCATTTTAAATTAGATTTGGTTCCATGAAAAGTCCCTCATTTTTTAATGATGCGTTCAAGTTTGAGAGGGTTTTTTATTTTGTTTTTTTTATATTAAATAAATGATTTTTATTGATTTTTAGGGGGGCGGGGGATTAAATTTATTAAAGATTTTTTTTTTTTTTTTTTTAAGATCTTTATTTACACACAAAAAAAAAAAAGCTTCAGTGGGAGCAGGGCTTAATCGTGACACACTAGCTGATGATGATGATGATGATGATGATGATGAAGAAGTGGTGGAGGAGGAAGAGGATGATGCAGATGGGAAATGCAACCAGTAGGGACACACTTCACTTCTACACATGTGGAAACTGCAGACGGACGAGTATGCCTTTTGGTGAGTAGAAAACACTTTTTAAAAGAAACACTCGCTTGTTGCCATGGCGGTGTGTGTGAAATGTTGCTTTGGACAAAGAAAAGCTTTTGTATGGAACACTGCTGTGATACCTTGGAGCTGATCATTTAAGTTTCATTCACTGAAGGACTGCTCGTGTGTGTAATGTGTTTTAATGAAGTCATTTATCCTGTGTGATAACATATTTATTTGCTTTAATGTCTACCAAAAACTGGATAATACAATTGATAGGTTTGACTGGTTTTTAGGTATTATATTTTGCTTTGTTGTAAAGCACTTTGAGGATGTATCAGCTTTTGTAAAGGGCTATATAAATACATTTGATTTGATATTATATACATATGGGGATGCAAATATCAATCGGAGCTAAAATAGATGTGTGTGTGTATGTACTAGTATATAGTGTATGTATATAGATGTGTGTGTGTGTGTTTATATATATATGTACTGTAAATGCAGTATGTATATATACATATATATATATATATATATACTGTGAATGGTATTATACTTATATAATACAGTATGTACATATATATATATATATACACTGTAAATACAGTATATATATAATATGTGTGTATACTGTATGTAAAATATGTGTATGTATATTCTATATACAGTATATGTATATATACAGTATATACTGCATATACAATGTTTGTATATATATATATATACTGTATATACAATTTGTGTATATATACACAAATATACAGTACGTGTATATATATATATATATATACAGTATGTATACACATATATACAGTATATATGTGTATATTTCCACATATATACAGTATATATGTGAATATATACACTGCATATATGTGTATATATACTGTATATATTTATATATACTGTATACTATATGTATGTGTGTATATATATATATATATATATATATATATATATATATATATATATATTAGGGCTGTCAAACGATTAAAATTTTTAATTGAGTTAATTACAGCTTAAAAATTAATTAATCGTAATTAATCGCAATTCAAACCATCTATAAAATATGCCATATTTTTCTGTAAATTATTGTTGGAATGGAAAGATAAGACACAAGACGGATAAATACATTCAACATATGGTACATAAGTACTGTATTAGTTTATTATAACAATAAATCAACAAGATGGCATTAACATTATTAACATTCTCTTAAAGCGATCCATGGATAGAAAGACTAGTAGTTCTTAAAAGATAAATGTTAGTACAAGTTATAGAAATTTGATATTAAAACCCCTAATAGCTCACCATTGTTGATGTCAATAATTAGACCATGCTCACTCATGGTGCTGAAAGCCATAAAATCAGTTGGACCCAAGCGCCAGCAGAGGGCGCCAAACACCAAAAAACAAGTAACAAGCGGACATTACACTCTGCTGTCATTTTATTCTATTTGAGCGGGGCATGCGTGTTAATTGCGTCAAATATTTTAACGTGATTAATTTAAAAAATTAATTACCGCCCGTTAACGCGATATATATATATATACATATATGGAAAGCACTGCTAAAGGTGACATGCTTTATATTTTCTATTCTCACATGCAAGGATTCACTAGTCAGTTGAATTATTAAATGCAATGTTTAACTGAGCATCACTCTTTTCTTAATAACTTGCCCAAAGGTCCAGTAAATGGAATGCAAATTTTATTGAGCACATTGTGACTTCATTGTTCTGATATTAGCTTTTTCTTTCATTCTTTATATAATGAATAACAAAAAAAATCTCTGAATAATTGATGATCCTTGCAATTGCTATGTCAAAATATGAATTTAAAAAAAAAATATGACTTAACAGATTTGAATGAAGGAAGCGTAGTGTAATTGGGGAAAAATGAATGAAAACATACCTAAACATCAAATGTATTACATTATTTGGACCGCATTTTCAAATGCACCCTCAGTCGGGGAAGATAGCCACCCATCACCAAGTCTTGTGTGCACGTTTTACTTCCCGTTTGTGTTGTTGGAACACTAAGACTTCCTGCTTTAGAGACGCGTGAGTCTTCGTCAGAGGCGGCTGCGACACGCACGACCGAAAAGGAGCAGCGTGAAGACGACGTCGCCAAACGTCTGCTCTACTGCTCGCTCTGCAAAGTGGCCGTCAACTCGGCCTCGCAATTGCAAGCTCACAACAGCGGTGAGTGGATGCAAGTCTACACACCCCTACAAAATACGTACCAATATTCAGAAGCTGTCTGTGAATAGATTGAATATGATCTATTCACATAAGATTAAATGTGATGATTTACTTATTTCCCCTTTCTGTCATTATTTGCATACTATCCTCATTAAAATATGAAAACCTATAAATATTTGGGTGGTTTTAGTTAAAGCAGTTTTTTCATCATTTACTTTTTCATACCACTGTAGGTACGTGTACTTGAGTGTGCTTTTCATACAGGTGTGTGTACTCTACTTGGGTGTACTCTTACTACAGGTCCATGTACTTGCATTTATTTGTGCTACAAGTTCTCATACTGGCGTGTACTTGTGCAATAAGTAATTTTTTTCATTTGCGTTCAGGCATCAAACACAAGACCATGTTAGAGGCGAGGCGCGGTGACGGAGCCATCAAGTCCTTCCCTAGGCTTAGCGTCGGCAAAGCCAAGATACCGTCGGCGGAGGCGTCCGGTGGCCTCCGGGACAAGACGTTCCGTTGCCAGATCTGCGATGTGCACGTCAACTCGGACACGCAACTCAAGCAGGTCACTTGGCAATTGTTTTTGATGGTTAAATTAACTTTCCCTATTAATAGTCAACAATACAGTTGAATGCCTCTTATGTTGATTATATTTAAAGTATATGCTTGTTGTTTAAAATGTCTTTTTAGAATACGTAAACTAAAGATGATCAATCAGGTCCGATCACGTAATTTTCAAAGTACCGGAATCGGCTAAAAAACATCGGACATGCCTTTTTTTAATATATATATATATATATATTTTTTTTTAATTTAAATCGTTTTCTAATTGTATTTAACGTTACAGACAAAATGTCTTACACTCATCCAGAGTAGTTTTGGCTTAAAGTAGGGCTATCAAATTTATTGCGTTAACGGCGGTAATTAATTTTTTTTAATTAATCACGTTTAATATTTAACGCACGCGCTGCACGACCCACTCACACATTGTCGCGTTCAATCTATGAAGGTGCCGTTTTACCTATATATAGAGCTAAAAGGCAGCGTTTTATGAGTAGAGAGAATTTTGACAGCCTTTGGAGCCTTTTTTTATTTGGCTAAAGCCTTACAATCCCTCTCTCAGCAATTAAAATATCGTGGGAGGCAATGTGGGGAAGAAAGGTAGTATTTGTTGTATATCTTTTTCTTAACACCCTATGTTATTTCCCAACGCAGAGAAGATATATCAATTGGTACCACGACGCACAGTCATGGTTGCACTTCCCCTCATGCATTTAGGCAGAATAGTTAAATGGCTGCGGTATCATTTACTGAAAGCTCAACAAATACAGTAGATGGCAATATTTAGTCACAATATACAAAGTCACATTTATCCTTTAAGAATTACAAGTCTTTCCATCCGTGGATCCCTCTCACAGAAAGAATGTTAGTAATGTAAATGCCATCTTGAGGATTTATTGTCATAATAAACAAATACAGTACTTATGCACTGATGTTGAATGTATATATTCGTCCGAGTTTTATTCATTTTTTTCTTAATGCATTGCCAAAATGTATATGATCGGGAAAAATTATCAGGAATGATTGGAATTGAATCGGGAGCAAAAAAAAAAGCAATCGGATCGGGAAATATCGGGATCGGCAGATACTCAAACTAAAACAATCGGGATCGGATCGGGAGCAAAAAAACATGATCGGAACAACCCTATTGTAAACTCTTTAAATAATTTCGAATTAAACTGTTTTGAATGTCCTCTCAAGTCCTCGAGCAAGTTGGCAAAACCGGCCTTTTTCTTCACGAGGGCGGTGCTAAAAACTAAAAGTAATTTGAGCCAAATAGTTGCAGTGACTCTTAAGTGTTGCTCAGCCAGGCGAAATGCATCATTCATGACACAGCCGCTCCAAATGGCGGTGTGCACCTACTCATCCGACCGAAGGGTCAAACCCAAAAGCTCCAACATCACTTTAAAAGCGAACCGGCAACAGATGCTGGTGCATATTGATTTGCCGCTGTCTGCTCTGAAAAAAAAAAAAGGATTTGTGTATATTTTGTGCTCATGTTTGCAGCACATCAGCAGCAGGAGACACAAGGATAGAGCGGCCGGCAAAAAGACCAAACCCAAATACAAGCCGTACACACCAGCGCAGCAGCCGCTCAGCTTTCAGACGGTCAGTTGCTATAACATTATATAAAATTTATTGATTTATTCAATGATATATTTCAACTAACAAAACAAATCCTTTCATTTTTAATGTTTAAATAATACTTGCACAATGGAATTCTTTTGTTTTCTTTACCCCTTGCCAATTCAGTGTTGTTGTTGTTTTTTTTTTTTGTTTTTTTTTTAACTACTTTTATTGTATTTTTTATTAGGGCTGTCAAACTTATCGTGTTAACGGGCGTTATTTAATTTTTAAAAATTAATCATGTTAAAATATTTGACGCATTTAACTAGTGCTGCAACCATTAATCGATTAACTCGAGTATTCGATTAAGAAAAAAATATTAGAATTAAATTTTGTTGCTTCGAGTATTCGTTTAATTAAAGTGGCGTTGTAATGGTTAATTTTGAAAGTGTTTGCATGTAGTTTTATTGATTAGAGTGAATACACTGCCGTCTGGTCTGCCTCTTTTCACATGGCTGAATCCAGCTGTTCCCTGTTAAGACCAACGTAAGCTAAGTTTTTGTTTGCGCTAATGTTTTTTAATGCATTCATAATTTAGTTTATAGGTATATTTAGCTGTTTTTGCGGGAATATGTGTCCGAACCATTTAAGAGAATTGTAAAAAAATAAATAAATAAATAAATTAGCATTTTATAGCATACAAGCTAGCGAACTTTTTCTATGTTAGTTAGCCAATTGTTCTTTTGTTGTACATAGATTCTCATTTGGGGAAAAAAAATATCATACTGTTTGAGGCTCAGCTCAGGTATTTTAATTTTTCATGTTCCTTATCCGATTACTCGAACTAACTAGTCTATCGATTAATCGGCTTCTAAAATATTCGATAGCTGCAGCCCTACATTTAACGCACATGCCCCGCTCAAACAGATTAAAATGACAGCACAGTGTCATGCCCACTTGTTCCTTGTGTTTTTTGGTGTTCTGCTGCCCTCTGCTGGTGCTTGGGTGTGACTAAATTTATGGGTTTCAGCACCATGAGCATTGTGTAATTATTGACATCAACAATGGCGAGGTATTAGTTTATTTTTTGATTGAAAATTTTACAAATGTTTTTAAAACGAAAACATTGAGGGGTTTTAATATAAAATTTCTATAACATGTACTAACATTTATTTTTTAAGAACTACAAGTCTTTCTATCCATGGATCGCTTTAACAGAATGTTAATAATGTTAATGCCATCTTGTTGATTTATTGTTATAATAAACAAATACAGTACTTATTTGCAGTATGTTGAATGTATATATACGTCTTATTTTATCTTTCCATTCCAACAATAATTTACAGAAAAATATGGCGTATTTTATAGATGGCTTGAATTGCGATTAATTATGATTAATTAATTTTTAAGCTGTGACTAACTCGATTAAAAAATTGTAATCGTTTGACAGCCCTATTACATAAATGTACATATTTCGGTGAATATAATTGATTTTTCAATTACTAGATTTTTTTCCCCTTTTTTTTTTGTCCAAAATGTATGCCATTTTTATGGTAAAATATTTCAAAAATGTAACCAAATTTCTCTTCATAATAACAGTGAATATTATTTTTTTTAAACAATGTCTGTATAAAATATTTTTATATTTTCGATGGGACCGTGACACACACAATGTTTGCCTTTACTTTGGACCCATTTCAGGCAGCAAACATTTTCATGGCGCAGCGTGTTGCTGTAGCAACAAAACCTTGTCAATACATTTGCCGTCCTTTTCCAGAAAAAGCATGAAGTGTTGCCGTCCTTCCTCCTGCATCACCAGTTCCTGGCTTCCTTCGGTCTGCACCCCACTACCAATGCTGTCTTTAAGTTCCAGAGTCCCCCCATCCAACAGGCGCTCATGCAGACGCCGCTGGCCTTTCCTAGTCACTACTGAATAAAGTTTCCTTTGTTTTTGTCATGTGTGGTGGTGAATGATATACAGCTTTTTAAACTAAGCATTGTGGATTTAAATTTTTTTAAATTGTCATTATTTTGTATTTTTAAATGTTCTAGTGTATATATACAGTGGGGCAAATAAGTATTTAGTCAACCACAAATGGTGCAAGTTCTCCCACTTGAAAATATTAGCGAGGCCTGTAATTGTCAGCATGGGTAAACCTCTCACTTTATTTAAACAAATTTCGTGCAGTTTGTCAGTCATTTGTTAGTTTTAAGGCTCCGGGATGGCTAAGCTAGGGCGAGTCAATGGTGGTTGAAATCAACTCCATCGACTAATTAAACCCCCGCTAACTCAAAGATTAAGCCGTATGTGAAAAACTCAATTACACGTGATGAAAATTTTCTGTTATTTTTATGTTGAGGCAGCAAAAGGAGAAAAATTGGTAAAAAGTAACTGATAAGTTACTTTTAAAGTAACTTAGTTACTTTGATAAGTCATCAGTAAAGTAACTAGATTACTTTTTTTAGGTGTATTCAGTAATCAAATTACTTTAAGTAATCCGTGATAACACTGGTTACTCATTACTTGAGTATTCTTTTCACTGGATACTTTTTTTTTTTACTTGTACTTGAGTACATTGTTCAGATGACTGCTTTCACTCTTGAGTAATATTATTTTGAAGATACGCTACTCTTACTTGGGTCACATTTTTTGGCTAATCTACCCACCTCTGTACTTGAGTACATTTTTTGGATGACTACTTATACTTTTACTTGAGTAATATTATATTGAAGTAACATTACTCTTAGTTGAGTAAAATCTTTGGTTATTCTAGCCACCTTTGGGTATATGCATTTGGAATAAGATTTTTTCTGTTAGATTTTCTCTTACTCTCTTACTTGAGTACATTTTTCAGATGACTGCTTTTATTTACTCTTGAGTAATATTATTTTGAAGTTACGCTACTCTTACTTGGGTCAAATTTTTGGCTACCCTACCTACCTCTGCTCACAATGCTGCTCATTACTTGAGTATTTTTTTCACCAAATACAATTTTACTTGTACTTGAGTACATTTTTGGACGACTACTTTTACTTTTGTAATATTATTTTGAAGTAACGCTACTCTTCCTTGAGTCAATTTTTTGGCTACTCTACCCACCTCTGTACTTGAGTACATTTTTTGGATGACTACTTTTACTTGAGTAATATTATTTTGAAGTAACATTACTCTTACTTGAGTAAAATCTTTGGTGATTCTAGCCACCTTTGGGTATATGCATTTGGAATAAGATTTGTTTTTCCTGTCAGATTTTCTCACACAACAAAAACTAGTCGGTTTGACGTTTTGTCAACCCGCTTAACCGGTTTTTCCTACGTGTTTCCTCGTATCCTACGAATTCAATTCGGACTGAATGACTTCTACTCGCTTGTGTGAGAAAGATTCCCTCCCTTCTTGTGTGTATTTTTTCCCCCATTGTGCGGTGAGCTTGTCGGGGCCGTTTTGGCCTCCAGGAAATGGTGCCACCACTGGGAGGAGAAACTAGCAAGAGCAACAGGCGTCAGCAGCTTCGAGCAGCACGTCAAGGTAACGCCACACACTCGGAAATAACACTTTTGCCACCTTTTAAAAGTCGTTAAGACACAAGAATGATGTCTCTAAACATTCCAGCCAGTTGGGCAAATTCCTACAATGTTATTTCGTGGTTTTTCGTCTCGGGACTTCGTTAGCGGAAGATGGGCTTGGCTCTCACGGTTTCGAAATATTCTCCTCCTTTGTTGAAATGTAACATTTTAGCATTCTCCTCCTTGACAGGAAAGGAAAATGAGCGACTCCAGTCAGCCCAAATTGGAACTTTTCGTCAAGGTAAGGACGATATTTTTGTTCGGACTAGCACACACTGTGACGTAGGTCCGCTGCGTCACGACGGTGATTCATTTTTGTGATTAAAATGGATATTTACGCGAATTTGTAGGTTAGCAAAATAAAGCAGGGGTGTATTTAATGTCTCTCAAAAAGCCTCTGTTGACTCACTGGTTAGATAAACCAAGTAATCTTATTAAAAGCACATTAACATTAGACCTGAATCTATATTTAGTCGCTCAACACGCGTGTTATATAGTAATCACATTTTACTGTTTCATAAAAAACAGTTTAACACTAAAGCGTTATGAAGTTTCATAATGATTCCTCTGTATGAATGTGCTACACCCTGTATTTTTTCCTCTCAGCAGAAGAAAGATGCTGTTGTAACTTTAGTGACTAATACTTCCACTTCAATTTCCTTGTACCTCAATGTGGAAGTTTCAGTTATTATTTGTCTTAAATTCTAGCAGAAAGAACAGTAGTGTAAAAGTAAAAGTAGTCGTGCAAAAAATGTACTCAAATACAAGTAAAGTATTCAGTGGAAAGTAATGAGTAAAATTGTGAGTAAATGCTTATATTTTTGTTGGATTTTTTTTTTTTTTTTTTTTTTCAAACAATGGTATTTTTCCTCTGAGCACAAAGTTATCTATATGGACTGTTATTATAATTATACTGTACAATAACTTATTACATAACCACATTAAGCCAAAGAAATACAAACTGACAACAACAAAAAACAAATATATAAATGCAGCATTATTCGTCCAAAGAGCATGACTGCCCTCTGGTGGAGAAAGTAGTTCCTAGTTTGAATAGTGAAGTTCCTTCATAACATAACATGACTATTTTGAAATTAAAAGGATCATATCTCCGCTTTTCCGTGGTCAATCGGTGCCAAATAAAAACTGGGAGAGAGGTTAAAATCTGCTTTCGAAAAATGTTGAGGGCGTCGCTCTATATCAAATACTTCATTTTTTACGGCGCTTTAAAGGCACCAAATGATTACAAAAGCTAGCGTGAAGCTAGAACGGCAAGCTTGCGTCTAATTGGTAGAATTCAGTCATGTGATTAGTTTTGCGACGTCTTATTGGTGAATTCGTTAGAGCTTCCCCGGTAATACAGCAGGCACGTCTCTCTTTTGGTATCGCCGGCAAAAAAAATTAAAAATAAATCTGATATGTAGAATAAAGAAAAAAATGTAACGACTGTTGTGTAGCCCAAAGTAGAGTAAGAGTAGCGTTTTTCCTTCTTAAATCTACTCAAGTAAACGTAAAAAATATAGCTTAGTAAAACTACTCTTTGAAGTAAATTTTTCTCAAAAAGTTACTCAAATAAATGTAACTGAATACATGTAACGCGTTACTACCCATTCAATAGATGATGGATTTTCATATCTGAGCTCTGTTGTTTTAGTATATTTTTTGTTTTGGTGTAAAGTACTCCGGCTTCCTACTATTCTCCAATTTTAGGTTCATCAATCGTACTTAAAATCATAGGCGGAGTTTGACTTTTAGGGCAGGGGGGCACAACATGTTGATGACCCCGAAACGCAGTGTCAGCAATAAAATTAACTTACAAGAATATTTATAATAATAAGTTGACAATGAGTGTTTTTTTGTTCACAATCATTCTTGTAGGGAATTCTAAATCAGGCTGCTTAGGCAATACTTTTAGCCAAGATTGTCATCCATTGAATATGGTACCCCCGTCGGTGTCGTGCCAATGTAGTTACCCCAGTCAAAAACTGTATCCCCTGGGCGGAGCCATATGGAGGTAGATTTGTGTCTTTATTATTCAATCCAAAAAAAGTTGCTTCAATTAAAAAAAAAAAAGTTGCTGCAATCAAAAAAATGCAAAAATAAATTTGAAACTCAGAATAATGCATGTGAAAGCTATTTTTCTTTGATTTATTATGATTATATATATATATATATATATATATATTATTTTTATTTATTTATTTTTTTGATTGAAGTAATGTTAATTTGTGTTTGGGCCACATTTTGGCTAGGATGTTTTTGTCTTTATTATTCAATCAAAAATAAGTTGCTTCAAAAAAATATATTTTCAAAAAGAAAAATCACTTCAATTAAAAAAAAAAAAAAAAAGATTTCAATCGCAGAAAACGTTTTTTGAATGCGAAAAAATATTTTTGATTGAAAATTTTCCATTTAACACTTGATTTTTCATGGAAAAAGTTTTCTTTGATTGAAGCAATCCTTTTTGTGTTCGGGTCATATTATGGGTAGGACATTTGTGTCTAAATCATTCAATCCCCCCAAAAAGTTGCTTCAATCAAAGAAAAAAATCATTTGAAAAATAAAATTGCCCTCCCCTATTTTTTTTAATTATATGCAAAGCAAATGAGCGTCTAAGGTGCTAGTCACATGAGCTGTTCGAAAAATAATTTTGACCCATTATAAAAATGTATTTTGTTGTTCATTTCATTCATTTTTGTTGCAGTTTTATTGTTTTACAACTTTTATATATAAAGGAAAGTCATTTTCATGCAATGACACTTTCCGGCCACCGGGGGGGGGGGCTAGCCCCCCCCTTAAAATCCGCTTATGCTTAAAATGTGAGTGTGAATGGTTTTTTGGCTTAAGATTGACTGGTGCTCAGTTGAGGGGAGTACATGCATTGCCTGTTTTCCTCAGTCAGCAGAAATAGACTCCGGTTCATCTGTGACGCTAATACGGATTATAATAAGGATAAGCAGTTATAGATGGGGGAAATATTATGGTGACCTAAGCTGCAACAGAAAGACAAAACAAAGTATTTCAATTTTGGTCACTTTGAGCAATTACTTGACATTTTCTTAAAAATATATATATAAAAAGAGAGTTTCAATATCCCCTGCAAATACCCACACTTCCCTCAAAACACTTTTGCATTTAATAATTATTCCCATTCAGGGCTTTTTTGGGCTCTTATAATAACTTATAATTCCCTTTTATAGGGAACTCGTTTTACTCATTGCCTACCATTGACAGCGCTAAACGTCCAATCCATTTGGACTGGGAGAGGCAAAGAAAGTTGTGCATTCACAGCCAGTTTTTATGAATGGCGTACCGCACAAATGCTATTTTTGGACCGTGACATCGCCATCATAACGCGGAAGTTTATTAACGTTTATTGGGAGACTAAAACATAACGACACGAATGCCAGTTTTTGTCTGACGAGACGAAAATGCACCATAGTTTTTGTCACATGTTCACAATGTGTGTCTGGTTATGTCACCCATGTGACGTGCTGCCCCCCCCCCCACACCATTTCACCCGATAGTGTCCTCTCCAGTCTTCCCATATTCTGAGATACACACGCTAAGATTAGTCATCTTTTCTTGGCAAGAAGAGAGAATATGCAATGTTGTTTTAGCCTTTAAAGGTCCGTGCTGAGTGATCATCACACACTAAATGTACCTCGTCGCGTTAGCATCGCATTCACGTTTGCGTTAGCATCAGGCTATTGCTAACGGCGAGCGTCCTCTAAAACTATGCTGAGTGATCATCACACACTAAATGTAACTCCTAGCATTAGCATAGCATTCACGTTCGCATTAGCATCAGGCTATTGCTAACGGCGAGCGTACTCTTAAACTTTTTTTTTTACAGTTCGTGGCATCCTGGTGGGTATAAAATATATATATATTTTTTTCATTTTACAGACATTTTTTTTTTTTTTAATTAAATGTCGACTAAAAATGTCGACTAAAACTAGACGAAATTAATCATCTTTTCTTGGCAAGAAGAGAGAATATGCAATGTTGCTTTAGCCTTTAAAGGTCCGTGCTGAGTGATCAGCACACACTAAATGTACCTCGTAGCGTTAGCATCAGGCTATTGCTAACGGCGAGAGTCCTCTTAAACTAGGCTGAGTGATCATCACACACTAAATGTAAATCGTAGCATTAGCATAGTATTCATGCTCGCATCAGCATCAGGCTATTGCTAGCGGCGAGCGTACTCTTAAACTCTGACTTTTTTTTACATTTCGTGGCATCCTGGTGGGTATAATGGTGGGTATAATTTTTATTTTTATTTTTTTTTTCATTTTACGACTAAAATTAGACGAAATTAGTAGAGTTTTCGTCAATAAAAACTAGATGAAGACACACATTTTCAGATGACTAAGACTATTTAGTATTGTCATCCAAAAGACTAAAACGAAAATTAAAACGGCTGCCAAAAACAAAACTGCGCGGTAGTGTATAAAACATTATTTAAATATTGTTATTGCAGGCCGGGAGTGATGGCCAGAGTATTGGCAACTGTCCCTTCTCTCAGCGTCTCTTCATGGTGTTGTGGCTAAAAGGAGTCACGTTTGATGTTACCACAGTGGACATGAAGAGGTAGGAATCCACTCTTGAACGCAACTCACACGTATTCAACAAACTTCGGATTATAATGAAAAACAACAGGGCCGCGTTCCTCACTTCCTTTTTGTCATCCGCCGAAAGAAAGCCGGAGATCTTGAAGGACCTGGCTCCGGGCGCCCAGCCGCCTTTCCTCTTGTACGGCAACGAAGTGAAAACTGACACCAACAAGATCGAGGAGTTCCTGGAGGATTCTCTCTGCCCCCCAAGGTAGTCCGAACATTCATTACTGCTGTTGTTGTTCTTTTTCTCGAAACTCTCTTATGCCACTCAGGTATCCTCGTCTGGCAGCTCGTAACCCCGAGTCCAATACAGCGGGGATGGATGTCTTCTCAAAGTTCTCGGCTTACATCAAGAACTCCAACCCTCAGACAAATGAAAGTGAGTTCGATAAAATCCTCAAAGGAAAAAAAATCCTGTTTCATGCAGGAGGAAGAAATGAGTGACATTATTAAACTTCTTCTGTACTACGATATGCATTCAACAAAACAATGTTAAGTCCATTATATTTTGCTGAAATGACCCCCCCCCCCCCCTTTCCATTTTGTCGACACACAGATCTGGAGAAAGGGCTTCTGAAAGCTCTCAAGAAACTAGACGACTACCTCGGCTCTCCACTTCCTGACGAAATCGACGAAAATAGCGCGGATGAAGTCACTTCCTCCTCCCGCCCCTTCCTGGACGGCCAAGAACTTACACTTGCCGATTGCAACTTGCTTCCAAAGCTCCACATTGTCAAGGTAATCAATCTTTACGTTTTTAGTGCTTCATTTATTATTTATAGTCAGAATACACACCATATTACCTGTCTTTAGCGCATTCATTTCCACAAAAGATAACCAACCGCTTTAGTACCAGCCATTTTGGCGGATTTGGACGGACCATTTAAAGCAGATCTTTTTTGTGAAACAAAACACATCAATCATAATAGTACTTTGTTAATTAGGGCTGTCAAACAATTAAAATTTTTAAACGAGTTAATTACAGCAAAAAAATCAATTAATCGTAATTAATCGCAATTCAAACCATCTCTAAAATATGCCATATTTTTCTGTAAATTATTGTTGGAATGGAAAGATAAGACACAAGATGGATATATACATTCAACATACAGTACGTACTGTATTTGTTTATTATAACAATAAATCAACAAGATGGCATTAACATTAACATTCTGTTAAAGCCATCCATGGATAGAAAGACTTGTAGTTCTTAAAAGATAAATGTTAGTACAAGTTATAGAAATTGTATATTAAAACCCCTCTTAATGTTTTTGTTTTAATAAAGTTTGTAAAATTTTCAATCAAAAAATACACTAGTAGCTCGCCATTGTTGCTGTCAATAATAATTATGGTGCTGAAACCCATAAAATCAGTCTCACCCAAGTGCCAGCTGAGGGCGGCAAAACACCAAAAACCACAAGTAACAAGTGGAAATGACACTTTGCTGTCATTTTAATCTGTTTGAGCGGGGCATGTGCGTTAAATGCGTCAAATATTTTAACGAGATTAATTTTAAAAAATTAATTAACGCCCGTTAACGCAATAATTTTGACAGCCCTAATACACATATATATGTACTAGGGCTGTCAAACGATTAAAATTTTTAATCGGGTTAAGTACAACTTAAAAATTAATTAATCGTAATTAATAGCAATTCAAACCATCTCTAAAATATGCCATATTTTTCTGTAAATGATATATATATTCTGTAAAATGTTGGAATGGAAAGATGATACACAAGATGGATATATACATTCAACATACGGTACATAAGGACTGTATTTGTTTATTATAACAATAAATCAACAAGATGGCATTAACATTATTAACATTCTGTTAAAGTGATCCACGGATAGAAAGACTTGTAGTTCTTAAAAGATAAATGTTAGTACAAGTTATAGAAATTTTATATTAAAACCCCTCTTAATTTTCAATCAAAAAACTAGTAGCCCGCCATTGTTGATCTCAATAATTACTTACACAATGCTCATGGGTGCTGAAGCCTATAAAATCAGTCGCACCCAAGTGCCAGCAGAGGGCGGCAAAACTCCATAAAACACAATTAACAAGTAGGCATTTCACTCTACTGACATTTAAATCTGTCTGAGCGGGACATGTGCGTTAATTGCGTCAAATATTTTAACGTGATTAATTAAAAAAATTAATTACCGCCCGTTAACGAGATCATTTTGACAGCCCTAATATATATATACATATACACACGTAGATATGAAGCTTGCCTTCAGTGTCCGGCGAGGCCAAAATCAACAAAACAGAAGCCCCACCCACTAATCATGAAAAATAATCACATGAGGAGAAAACGAGTCAACAGAAATGGCAGCTTACCCCTACTGCTTCGTGCTCAATTTACGATGTGTAACAGAAACCCGTAAATGACGCTAACAAAAAGAGCTCACCAGTATTAACTTTCCTAAACACAATTTTTTTTCTTCTAGGTTGTGTGTTTAAAGTACCGTAAATTCAGCATCCCTCAAGCTCTGTCCCACCTGTGGCGGTACCTGAACGCAGCGTACGCCCGAGAGGAGTTTGCCTCCACCTGCCCCATCGATGACGAGATCCACATGGCTTATTCTTCTGTGGCCAAATTTCTCAAGTAGGGCTTCGTGCGGGGGTGGGATCTAGTTAGATTGATGTACTATGAAGGATTAGCGTTCAACAAAACAATGTCAGGCCCGTTAGCAAGAAAGTTCGAAATTTTATTGTCCAGAGATGGGAGATACTGTATTTTTATGAAGTATAAATTGCACCTGTGTACAAGTCGCACCAGCCAAAAAACCGCTAATTCAAGAAGGGGGAAAGAATAAAAAAGCTTCATCGCACTCGAGTACAACTAAAATTTTATTAGAGACAAAGGAATCTTACATTATGTAGAACAGCAGGCTAAATAGGCTTCTGTTAATGTAAAAGGCAAAACGTTCTTGATTTAAAATGTTTATTCATAGCAGGGGTGACAATTCATTTATATTTTTAGGGGGGATTATACACACACAAAGTGGCCAAGTCACAAGAAAACCTAAAAAGCAAATTGAGCTTCAATGACAAGCTTTTATTTAGTAGGCACAGAGCATATTATTTGCCGTACTACCCTCCGACGCAACAAGGACTGTTACACTTTTAAGCTAAAAGATTTTTTACCGTTGTAGCACACAAACGAGCTCATTTAGAGGACGCCAACAGGAAACCGTTATCTGGAATCTATTGTAACAGTTTCCTTTCAAGCATCTGTGAACGACTAGTTGACGTAAACCTTTGTTTTCTTCAGTCTGTCATGGACGGACTATTTTTTGTTTATCATACTGTAGTTCCAATTTACCAAGGAGTGTCAGGGCAATGTATGTGGAAGAAAACATTTTTGTCCAGTCATGTGATTCTGCTATGAATTTAAATACACGCTTGTTCTAAATTTGTTCATTTTCCTGTTAGAGCCTAATGCTCCTTTTCTAAGAACTGAATTTGACAGTCACATGTTATTCATACTGGAGGAAAGTTACAGGAAGTTAACAGTGTTGCAACCATAGTGGGTCATTTTAACTAAGTAGAAATACAGTGGGGCAAATAAGTATTTAGTCAACCACTAATTGTGCAAAGTCTCTTACTTGAAAATATTAGAGGCCTGTAATTGTCAACATGGGTAAACCTCAACTATGAGAGACAGAATGTGGAAAAAAATACCAGAAAATCCCAATGTTTGATTTTTAAAGAATTTATTTGCAAATCATGGTGGAAAATAAGTATTTGGTCAATACCAAAAGTTCATCTCAATATTTTGTTATGTAACCTTTGTTGGCAATAACGGAGGCCAAACGTTTTCTGTAACTCTTCACAAGCTTGTCACACAGTTCTTGGTATTTTGGCCCATTCCTCCATGCAAATCTCCTCTAGAGCAGTGATGTTTTGGGGCTGTCGTTGGGCAACATGGGCTTTCAACTCCCTCCACAGATTTTCTATGGGGTTGAGATCTGGAGACTGGCTAGGCCACTCTAAGACCTTGAAATGCTTCTTACGAAGCCACTCCTCTGTTGCCCTGGCTGTGTGTTTGGGATCATTGTCATGCTGAAAGACCTAGCCACGTCTCATCTTCAATGCCCTTGCTGATGGAAGGAGATTTTTTGCTCAAAATCTCTCGATACATGGCCCCATTCATTCTTTCCTTTACACAGATCAGTTGTCCGGGTCCCTTTGCAGAAAAACAGCCCCATAGCATGATGTTTCCACCCCCATGCTTCACAGTGGGTATGGTGCAATTCAGTATTCTTTCTCCTCCAAGCAGGAGAACCTGGGTTTCAACTAGGGCTGCAGCTATCGAATATTTTAGTAATCGAGTAATCGACTGAAAATTCTATCGATTAATCGAGTAATCGGATAAAACAAATATATTTTTAGGTGAAGAGCAATTATAAATATACATGAGAAAACAAGACATTTCATCTAATCTTGAACCATTTTCAGTCAATCAATGTCTTTTTTTTCGATGTTTATTGTTGAAAACAGCAAACAGTTGCATCTCAGACGTAACTAGAATTAAAAAAAAAAGACTAATTCACTGCTTTCACTCAAAAAAACCTTTAGATCTTTATATATATACCTAAAAATGCTGTTACGCTTGATAACACACATCACTTAAAAGTTAGGATTTTTTTCCCACGTGTTTCAATTGAATTTCTCCTTGTGTCAAGCCATTTTTAAGTTCTAGTCAAGTTTTAAGTTAGTCTAAACTGTAAGTCCTGATAGGATTTTGAGTTTTTGCAGTGTTCAAAATAAATGTATGATACAGGCTGTATTGGAGCACATTAGGGACCAGTGCTACTTGGTGTTTTATCCAGCAATGACTACTGAGCTAAAATGGATAGTTAGCAGGATTAAGTTTTTATTTTACACCCTCATCACTCCACAATGCTATGTTATGTTAAAGCCTGTATGTAAGACACGTTAGCCACGCATCGACAGTGGTCATAATTAATTGAAACCTAGCCCTCCGCAGGGCTAATGTTACGTGAGCTAGTAGCGACAGTAACGTTAATCTTATTTATTAGCGCTTAGCGCTCTACTGCTTTAAGATGGCGGCTGTTTACTAACGCTGCCCAGAGGCGGCCGAGTCTGTCATTTCACATCTAGTTCAACATACATGTGGTCTCTATGAGACTTATCAGGCGCTACCTGTACCAACGCAGCATCGTGCGGGCTAGTATTTAGCAACGTCGGCGTCGTTTACGGCGGCTGTCGGCTGCAGTAAATTTTTTTTTTTTTCCCTTCTTCCTCTCCGCATGTGACAGCGCGTTGTCCCGCATTAAAAGTAGTCCGAGCAAAACGTGATGCTTAGAGCTGTCAAAATAAACGATAACTCGAGGTGAATAAAATTACTCGGATCAGTTTTTAAACTCGAGTTACTCGGGTTGCTCGAGTACTCGTTTCAACTCTAGTTTCAACAAAAAAGTTCTATTTTAGTTTCATCTGACCATAACACATTCTCCCAGTCCTCTTCTGGATCATCCAAATGCTCTCTAGCGAACTGCAGACGGGCCAGGACGTGTACTTTCTTCAGCAGGGGGACACGTCTGGCAGCGCAGGATTTTAGTCCCCGGCGACGCAATGTGTTACTGATTAGCCTTTGTTACTGTGGTCCCAGCTCTCTGTAGGTCATTCACTAGGTCCCCCCGTGTGGTTCTGGGATTTTTGCTCACCGTTCTTGTTATCATTTTGACGCCACTGGGTGAGGAGGGTGTTGAAAGTCCATATTGCCCAACGACAGCCCCAAAACATCACTGCTCTAGAGGAGATCTGCATGGAGGAATGGGCCAAAATACCAGCAACAGTGTGTGAAAAGCTTGTGAAGAGTTACAGAAAACGTTTGGCCTCCGTTATTGCCAACAAAGGTTACATAACAAAGTATTGAGATGAACTTTTGATATTGACCAAATACTTACTTTTAGACTTTTCAAGTGGGAGAACTTGCACAATTAGTGGTTGACTAAATACTTATTTGCCCCACTGTATGTTTATGCAAAAAATGCGAACTTACAGAGGTTAAGCTTTATGCTCGTGATGAGCGATTTTATCAATTGAAGGTAAATAAACATTGAAAAGGGACTCACACAAGATGCACTATGTATTTCAGTCACTGTTTGATACCCTTCTGTTTAGATCTCACTGATGGAAAAGAACTTAATGAAGAATTTAGTTTGTTTGTTCCAAGTTCAAAACCAACCGAAAAGTGACTTTAGAGTTAACACAACTAGGTAGAATCATGCGCCTTGTTAAGATGTTGTGGCTTTTTAGTTACTTGATGATTCATGAACTGCAATTCAAATGCCATTTCATGAAATTCTTTAAGACTCGAACATACTGTAAGTGTCAGTCCACCAGATGAGGTTATTCAAGCCACCAAAGTGCAATTAGAACTTTTTTTTGTACACTTTTAACATGGCAAATGTGTCTATTGTCATAGTTTAGGATTTACTGTCAAGTTCAATACAGTTTCAGGGACCTAACTCATTCAAATGTTAAGTTTTGTTTTATAACTCACCTTTTTTGTCTCATTACAATGTTTTTTTTTCAGCCTGTTACTTTAAAACTGTTTTTGCCCTTTTCCACGCTTGTGTAAACAAATTAACATTCTGTCCACAGGAAAAGTGGCCATGAAGAAAATATTGAAATAATAAGTGGATAATCAACTGTTCATTCCATGTTGACTTTTTTTTTTTATCACTTCCAAACTTTTATTTCCGTTGTCTCTTTAAAAATGTGACCAATAAAGTTTTCTTCAGAAATGATAAGTCTTTAAGTCTACATATGCAATTAGTATCTACAGTTTTCCTTGCTAACGCTTGCTCACTTAGGACTTAAAAGTGGTGAAGAGCATTTGACATACAGGTACTACCCAAAAATATCAGCTAATTTGACAATTAATGACATCTTTCATGAGCATTCTTTACTGCCCATGATAGTCTCATGTCATAATTATGACAGTCTTATAACCCCTCCCTCCCCGTCAAATCAAGTGTTACCTATTAACTAGGGCTGTCAAAATTATCGCGTTAAATATTTGACGCAATTAACGGACATGCCCCGCTCAAACAGATTAAAATGACAGCAGTGTAATGACCGCTTGTTACTTGTTTTTTGGTGTTTGGCGCCCTCTGCTGGCGCTTGTGTCCAAATGATTTTATGGGTTTGGGGAGTGAGAATGGTGTAATTATTGACAACAATGGCGAGCTGCTAGTTTATTTTTTTGATAAATTTTTTTACAAATTTTAATAAAACGAAAACATTAAGAGGGGTTTTAATATAAAATTTCTCTAACTTGTACTAACATTTATCTTTTAAGAACTACAAGTCTTTCTATCCATGGATCGCTTTAAGAGAATGTTAATAATGTTCATGCCATCTTGTTGATTTATTGTTATAATAAACAAATACAGTACTTATGTACCGTATGTTGAATGTATATATCCGTCTTGTGTCTTATCTTTCCATTCCAACAATAATTTACAGAAAAATATGGCATATTTTATAGATGGTTTGAATTGCGATTAATCACGATGAATTAATTTTTAAGCTGTAATTAACTCGACTAAAATTTTAATCGTTTGACAGCCCAACTATTAACCCAAATAAATGAAAAGATAAGCCGTGCTGGACTATAAACCACGAGATTCAAAATGAGGGGGAAAAAAGTAGCGGCTTATTGTCCGAAAATTACGGTATATCATTTTAAACAAATTTTAATATTTATGAAGCTGTATAGAGGTGAAAAGGAAGCTTTTCATGGACGCTTACAGTTATGAATTTGCAACTCTAAAACCAGTTTAAAAAACTGACAAAATACAATTTTGGTAACAAATGGCAGACTGGGCCACATAATAGACAAAAACATCTTTCTGCTATAAATGAACTATTTCAGGTTTCATCGTTTAGGTTGGTTTGATGAGGATCACCCTTTTGGCGTGTAACAACAGAATTCTCAGGACATCACGAAGGTGAGCATATGTAATAGGCATAGCACAGCTCCTCCCCACTTGCTAGTAAGTGGCAACGCCCCGTTACACAAATTGTGATTGCAGCACACGTTGGTGTAGTTGAAATAAAGGCCGCTGGCGTATTTCTGACCACTCACGCCGCACTGGGAGGGAACAGCGCAGCTCTTTTCATACAGGGTGATTTGAAGCGCACCTACGGATGAAAAAGCGGAAAACCTCTTTAACGTTATCAAAACATCCATCATCTTGTTAATTATACCTAAGATGCTAAGTTTATGGCAATTAGAAGATCTAATGTGGACCAGACAAGTTTATTTTGGCCAAATGAGTTAACGCAATGGCTGCGATTGACGGCATTCGTTCCTACGCTGGCGACGTAACCTGAGTTTCCGCGCAAGTCAGAATTAACCCTTTAAGTACCACTAAATACCCTGTAAATCTCAAAATAACTATTCAAAAACATGCCTTATACATTATATTAATACAATAAAGTAAATTTAAAAACGCGACCGGCAACAAAATGGCGGACGAAACACTGTTACGCAAGAAAAAAAAAAACGACTGCAAAAGTATGTGATTTTGTATGTACTGTATGACTGAGCTACAATGTGCCTGTCAGGCGGAATATTGGACACTCCTGAATTAACCCTTAGATGCATAAGTGGGTCAAAAATGACCCGGTGAGGTTGTTTTCTTGAAATATCTTCGGAATGAAAAATTGTTATCAATTCATATTCCGGGTATACCTCAAAAACATGTTTTTGATATAATGCCATTCAAATTTTTGATGAACTTTTTATACATTTGAAGAAATAGTCATTTTTGTATTACTACCTTATGCTTCCACAAGTGGGTCAAAAATGACCCACATGCATTTTCTATGGAATCCAATTGGAATTTTTCATTATCATCAACTTTGGCTGTCAGGAATAAATTTACCGTGGACCACACAGACTAGGTATGTAAAAAGTGACATCCCTTAAGAAGATGATTTTACACCGCAAGAGCTGATACGTGTACCGTAAGTATTATGTCCATATAGTATTTTGTGTGTGTGTCTTTCATGACTATTATTTATCAACAAATTAACCTACTTCATGACTAGCTAGCTAAGGCTAGGTTCATACCGCAGGTCCTAATGCACGATTCTGATTTTTTGTCATATCTGTTTTTTTTTGGCGTACCCGTTCAGACTGCCTTTGTCCATTAAGCCTGTTCAAGTATCACACATGCGCTCTAATTCGCAGTACGAGATGCGCTGAGCAAACTGGCCCGCAGGAGCATTGGAGCAGAGAGAAAACCGAGCATTGTCAAGCTTATTCTCAACCCATTTTATTTTTTTATGACTGTTGTCAAGCCCGCTCCTTCCACAAAATCCGCGTTCAACCTAGGCGCTAATGCTAATACACAGCTGCACTGCAACCGTAGCACCCTGTTTCTCTTGCTCTTTGCTGTTGTTGATTGCTGCATGAATTCCAATTTGGGGGACTTGACAGTTCAGACTGCAGCCACATTCTGGAAAAATGTGGCCCGGAGGGGATTTTAACCACATACGAAAGTGACCTGGATCGAATTTGAAAATGGTCCACTTTTATGCGACTTTTCCCGTTCAGTCGAGTCGGAAAAACACGAAAAAAATCGTATTTGTGCTAGATTTACAGCTGAAATGGTCCTACAGATGTTGGATGATGGTGAGGCAGTGATGGGGTTGGACTCAAGTGTCTGAAAATTCTGATGATGAGGACCAAGACTATTGTCCAGGTGGCAGTGGCAGTTGTCCACCTGGAAATCCAACTGAACAGGATCAATCTGACTCATAATATTCCACTTATGTATCCTCTGAAGAAGAAAGTGTCCAAATCATTGCCAACAGAATGAGTTGGTAGGGCTCTTACCAGCGAGAATGACCTCCCACCCAGGGCAGACCACAGAGCCACAATATCCTCAGAAAAAGGCTTAGCACCGCTGTCTCAGCAAAAAGATGCATGGGAGCTCGTCATCATTGATGATAAAATACAAGGAAGGATGAAGTCTATTGCTGTTCTGTTTTTTTTTTTTTCCCCAAAAATGTTAATTGAATCATAAAGATATTTCAAGCATGAAATCATTCTTGTGTGGCCCTAAATATCATACTAATTAATAGGGTTGTTCCTATGATGTTTTTTTGCTCCCGATCCAATCCCGATCGTTTTAGTTTGAGTATCTGCCGATCCGATTGCTTTTTTTTGCTCCCGATTCAATTCCAATCATTCCCGATAATTTTTCCCGATCATATACATTTTGGCAACGCATTAAGAAAAAAATGAATAAAACTCGGACGAATATATACATTCAACATACAGTACATAAGTACTGTATTTGTTTATTATGACAGTAAATCCTCAAGATGGCATTTACATTATTAACATTCTTTCTGTGAGAGGGATCCACGGATAGAAAGACTTGTAATTCTTAAAGGATAAATGTGACTTTGTATATTGTGACTAAATATTGCCATCGAGTGTATTTGTTCAGCTTTCAGTAAATGATACTGTAGCCATTTAACTGCCCAAATGCATGATGGGAAGTGCAACCATGACTGTGCGTAGTGGTACCAATTGATATATCTTCTCTGCGTTGGGAAATAACATAAGGTGTTAAGAAAAAGATCAATTGCTTCCCATGATATTTCTAATCGTAGGGAGAGGGATTGTAAGGCTTTAGCCAATTAAGAAAAGGCTCCAAAGGCTGCCAAAATTCACTCTACTCATTTTACGCTGCCTTTTATCTCTCTATATAGTTAAAACGGCGCCATTACAGATTGAGCACGACAATGCGTGAGTGGGTCGTGCGGCGCATGCATTAAATGCGTTAAATATTTTAACGTGATATATTTTTTTAAAAATTAATTACCGCCGTTATCGGGATAAATTTGATAACCCTACCTTAAGCCTAAACTAAAGACTCTGGATGAGTGTAACATATTATGTGTGTAACGTTAAATACAATTAGAAAATTATTTAATTAAAAAATATATATATATTAAAAAAAGGTATGGCCGATATTTTTTTACCGATTCCGATACTTTGAAAATGACGTGATTGGACCCGATCGATCGGGACGCCGATCGATTGGGACATCTAAAATAAAGATATTTCAAGCATGCAATCATTCTTGTGTGGCCCTAAATATCATACTAATTAATATACAAGTGACTATTCTTCACCAGAATGGCATAAAAACACATTGGTTCTAATATGGGTCATTTTTGACCCACTTATGGAAGAGTGTAGGGTCCAGTAACTTGTGCATCTAAGGGTTAAACCAAGATGTTTTCAGGTTGAAGTGCTATTTACATTAGCATTACAAATTGGAAATGGCTGAAATCTGTAAAGTTGCGTTTTGAATGAATCCGTGGTTACATTTGTTAATCATGCCTCCACTAATAAGAATTCATATCGCACCTACAGTGTCTATTTCTGAATACAAGGACAACACTTAGTCCAGTAGCACAATGGAGTCAATATTTTCTAATCCAAGCCTTTGCAGACGTTGCACAATGAATCTTTTGTCTTTCATTTGTGAAAGGATTCACAATTCACCTCGTTTTGCTGTCGCAGTGCTAGACAGGCAGCGATGTCCTTCTGCGCACTCCTCGGGAAACTTAAGGCAGTCCATAGGAGAAATGGCAGGAAATACACATGTGTAACATGTCAGACAATCTGAAAAAGACCACAAACTGAATGCAGTTACTGTCAAAAAAAGCAAAAACCACCACAAAAATTGAATACATAGCATTGTTCGAGTACACCATGCCACAAACAGTATATTTTGGTCTCAGGTTCTAAGTGGTATTTCCTAGTTTGTTTCATCGCACTGACATATAAAAGCACTTTTGTTTCCTAAAAAGGGGTTTGTGGTCATGACTTAGAAATTCTACATATTTTCCACTTTTCTTTACTGTTGTACTTTCTAATGCTTAATTTGCACATTTTCCTCCTTATTTTATAGACCTGGTTTGACCTGAAACACGAAGAAATGGCATTTACGTAACATGAATAATTTCTGCATAACTACAACGTAAAATCGGAAATTTGGAATATAGCCTCTAATTTTAGCAAAACCAAACTTTGACCTTTTCAGTGGCACTTTTTTATGTAGTTTGGACCCAAATAACACAAATAAAACGATTAGAAGCCAGGAAAATTTTTTTTTACTTTTTTTCTGTAACATGGTGTTATTATCTGACAGATTAATCGATAAGTAGAAACCCAATACATTAAAGTAAAAAAACCAAAAACAAAAAAAACAGTTTCATCAGACTGTAACACTTTGGCCACATTCTTTTCCAATGAAATCAAGTAAATTAAGGACAAAATTATTAAATGAAATAAATAAATAAATAAATAACGCATTTAAACAAAGTATTCAAATATTTCTGAGTTGCTTTCGATTTAGTTTAATGCAACGTAACAGCAAGGTTAACGAAACTGATACATATTGGTAGAGGTACAAGTACAGACACAGTTTTGTCATCCAATAAGGTTGAAAAAAAGTAGTTTTAGAAGCAATACTTAGCAGATTAGGGGAAAAATGCATTTTTTCAAATTTAGGTGACAAAAATAAATCAGAATAAATTAAGGACCTTACAGGGAAAATCCAAGTATTCGGTCTAAAAATTGAGATGAACACATCTTTTAATACATATACATCACTCTGTCATCATATTCAAAGAATAACTAAGTGTACAAAAGCAAATATTTACAATTACGTTTTTTTTTTACTTACTGGCCAGGGGAAGATAACAGAGTAGCAAGAGAAGCAGCGACATGATGCTTCCTTCCAGTCCAGCAACTTAGCTCTTAATCAGCAGCAACTTCCAAATTGTTTCCAATTTGTTGTCGTTGAAGCACACACCCCTCCCTTATCATTCTCCTTTCCCTACTCCTCCACTGTGTCATTAACGGACAAATTTACCAACATACGGAGTGAGAGTTATCTAACAAACATTTCAAGTGGATAAGAGCAAGTATTCAATGACTACACATTAAACATGCGAGGTGTATTAGTCAGAGACATTCTAAATATATGTAGACCCCACCATGTGGAGTGTTGCGCGGTTGCTGAGACACGTCAGCGCGTTCGCCATTTTGCATGTGTCAAATTTGGCGCTTGATCTATGTCAACTTCAGAAAGTGACGATTAATAATTCATCCGTTCATGAATAATTCACAGTGGTGGAATGTAACGAAGTTAAAGTGCTTCTTTACTCTACTTAAGTACATTTTTGTGTATCTGTACTACTAATTGCAATAATTTTCTGGGAGAAAGTGAGCATTTTCTGACAGAATTGCAGGGGTGCCAATACTTTTGGCCAGCACTGTAATTGTACATAATTTTTCACTTGTATTTAATTTATGTCCACAATATCAGGTGTGAGGTGTTATTTCTCTAAAGTAGAGCACTATTGTTTCCATTTATATGCTTTCTAAGGTTTGTTTGGATATCAACTGATATCAAATGTCACTTTTGACAATCTGTAAAATTAACTGTAATTATAATTTAATGGGAGAGTTGATTCATTCGTTTGTTCATCTTCCACGCTGCTTATTTTCACGAGGGTCGCGGGGATGCTAGAGCTTATCCGGGGGCTGCCCCAAAAGTCAAACTCCGCCTTTGATTACAACTGTCTCATCTCCTTTGACACTAGAACTACCAAGGGTGGATCAGTTGATACAAATCACTTTTGTAACCAGAGAAGGGTCATCTGACCCTAATCAGCATATTTTTTGTGAGCACTGAGGTCCTCATTAGTCATTCCAATTCACACTCGCAAAACCACAGGGTTGGATTGCTCCAATTAGCATCTTGAGTGTTTGCAAGGCAGGGCTGCCTTGGCTTTGTTGGACAGTGGACCGCTCAGGCAGGCAATCGGGTGGACAACCTTTTTACAGTATGTTCTGTATACTGTGGCAAAACAGCTGTTTGAGCTGCTGTGGAAAGTTCTTTGGTCATTGTGTGCTTCAACATAATAAACTGTGAAACTTGACAACTGAATGTTGGAATTGTCAAGACAAAGGAAAGGTGCTTGATGGGATTTTTTCCCAGATTTTCTAACACTCAATTTTCTAAAATGTAGACAGTCTGGTTTAGCTACAGTTCTGGATGCTAGTCGAAGTTTCATGCCACATGGCCCTCTCATCTTTTTTACACTAACCCAGGAGTTAAAAAGTCACTCCTGATTGCGCTTAAGAGATGTAATTATCATTGTTTGAAGCCGTGTTAGAGGTTGAAAATATCCCTTGGGAATAATTGCATCTCATATTTGACATTTTATTCCTGGCGTAAACACTCCCAAAAATTCCCTTTTATTGTGCCAACTTCAAAGGTCACTATTTGCCTAAAATAGTGCCATATAAAACCACCAATTAAAAAATATAACACTGAGCGAATGTTTCATCTATCAATGCCACAATTTGTGATTGTGAAAATAATTACTTGACATTATCATAAACATGATCACATAAAAAAATAAATAAATAAACATTTCATTCGGAGTCCTTGACATGACATTTCCAAATTTGACACAATTAGCATCCAGAAGACGAGTGACAGTCAGAAGATAGGAACGTCTACTTTAACCAAATTATCCTTGAGTTGTAATGGGAGACATGAGGACATCATGGTGGACGGTCTGCTGACTGGAGGTCTTGTGATGGAACCAGTAAAGTGGCTCAGACTGGATAAGCAGTTTTACTAGTTAATGAGCTGTGTGGAGCAACACAGGGCGAAAACACGTAATGGGCAAAGATTCACACGGTAAGTTAATGAAGTCATTAGTCAAATTTGAATGATTATGATTCAAAATTAACTTGATCGTTGGCAATTTTTACATTTAAAATGTGGGTTCTGCTACATACACTACCTAATCATCCACCTTGTCGAACAGTTGTCAGCCAAACACTAGGGGGGAGCGAATGGTTAATAACCGATCAAAACTTGAAGGAGATCGTACATTTTTTCGTAGGCACCATCAAACTGTTTGCATTAGTCTAACGCACTTAATATAATCAATCAGGGAATAGTAGTTTCTCGTATTTACTGTTTGACTGTTTGTATTACTCCAACACACCCAATGTTCAAATTGTTCAAATGTCCAAGGGCCATCATGAGAAGTAGCAAACCACATCATTTCAACACAAGACAGCAGTGTTGTTTTTTGTCAACGATGACGATAACGAAAAAAATTGTCAACCACACTTTTTTTCTCGACGATGACGAAATGATAACGAGCTAAAAACGTGTTTTTTGAGACTACAACATGACGAAACAAAAATGCGCGAGAGTTTCTGTCACGTGTTCACAATGTGTGACATTTTATGTGTAGTTAGCCTGCATCGTAGCAGTGTCTGTAAGATTTGTTTTATCTTGGCTAGAAAGGATATGGCGGAAAACACAGACAAGACCGAAAAAGCAGTTTCTGCTCTTGCACCCCGCTTGAAAAGAAAATGCTGTATTTTAAGCCAAAAGAACTGTTGTGTTTGATCGAACAATATGTCTATATGCTGCCATAGCAGATTCATGGCGCACTAAGCCTCCGAACTATTTTTCATTAGTCCATTTTACCCTGAAAACCCCCGTCTACAGACGTCGCGCAACCGCTTTTGTTTCAACCTAGCCATGAAAAGAAGGTAAGTAATTATATTTATTCTTCAAAATGTTTGTCATTTTTAGCTTTGAATCATTAATGGATGTATAAATTTTAGTTAAAAAAAAAAAAAAAAAACGACTTAAAAAAATTATTCACTCGCATATTCTAAACTTTTAAACGAATTACGTCACAATGAAAAATTTGGCATCTGTAAAAAAGTACCTCATAACTATCGCTTAATTGTATTTTTTTTGTTACTGTCGCATTTTTGCCGATATGTTAGATGATAAATAACTGATCCAAACAAAAAAAAAATTGAAAAATAATGTTTAAAGCTGAGCTATATGAAAAAGAAAATCTCAACCACTCCTTGTTGTCTGCGATTTCTGCATCGCGGCCCTTGTTATAAGACCATGTTTCATCCATAAAATCCTAATAAAATCCGGCTGTGGCCATTCACAGCTGTGTCTTGACACTCGGTGATACATGCTACATGGAGTTTTTGGATCGAAACAAGGTAAGTAAGCGATAATATCTCGTTAAAATTGTGGCGTCTTTAATTCTGTTCTCGCGTGCTCTCGCCTTCAATTAGGGTTTTGCTGTTTAAAAAAAAAATTTTTTTTTTTTAAATTCCTTCCTGTTCCAAATTTTTGTTCCCCCAGAAAATGGAGATTTTAAGCTCTCCAAAGATGTATCACACATGCATTTCGGACAATTTTGAAAATTGGCCAAATTGAGGGTCTCAGAGCGGAACTTCAAGTCACCTGAGTGTTTTCCGCCATATACAATGTTATTTTGGCCTTTAAAAGTCTGTGCTGAGTGATCATCACACACCAAATGTAACTCGTAGCGTGAGCATAGCTTTCGCATTAGACTAATGCCAACGGCGACCGTCCTCTTAAACTCTCAGGCAACTTTTTTTTTTACATACAGTTCATGGCGTATAGGTGGTTATAATTAATTGAAAATAATGTACTGTTTTTCTGCTAAATGTGTATTATCACCGAGTAGAGGCTACAAGATGTGCTCGTCTGTCAATGTTCATTCGAAATAGTTGAAAAACTTTATTGATTTATACAACAAAAACTAGACACATTTTGAGGTGACTAAAATATGACTAAGACTAATAAGTATTATCGTCTAAAAGACCTAGGCAGCAATTAAAAGGGCTGCTCAAAACAACACTGGAAGATGTTAGGTGGAACGAGAAGTTATTACCCTACTTAGCACAAGTGTGGCAGAGCTACCATGACTGACCTCTGAGAGGCAGCATTGTATCCACGGGCTGGTTACCATTCTTTGGCAGGCCACATTTAGGCGTATAGTTCACCCTCCCTTGCACACTTGTGGAATGTGATTTTTTTTTAAATTTTTTATGCATAATACCGTTATGGCCCCCCTCCCCCCAAAAAAGACATGTGTGGAATACAGGAGGTCCAATCCAGCCCGCAGGGTTGTTCTGCCTGGCAGGCATATTGTAGCTCATTCATGCAGCACACACACTAGTATGAAAAAGTATCTGCACCTTTTGGAATTTCTCACATTTCTGAATAAAATCACCATCAAATGTGATCTGATTTTTGTCAAAATCACACAGATGAAAAACAGTGTCTGCTTTGACTAAAACCACCCAAACATTTATAGGTTTTCATTAGGGCTGTCAAAATTATCGCGTTAACGGGCAGTAATTAATTTTTTAAAATTTAATCACGTTAAAATATTTGACGCAATTAACGCTCAGACAGATTTAAATGACAGTACAGTGAAATGCCCACTTTTTAATTGTGTTTTATGGAGTTTTGCCGCCCTCTGCTGGCGCTTGGATGCGACTGATTTTATAGGCTTCAGCACCCATGAGCATTGTGTAAGTAATTATTGACATCAACAATGGCGGGCTACTAGTTTATTTTTCGATTGAAAATTTTACAAATTTTATTCAAATGAAAACATTAAGAGGGGTTTTAATATAAAATTTCTATAACTTGTGCTAACATTTATCTTTTAAGAACTACAAGTCTTTCTATCCATGGATCGCTTTAACAGAATGTTAATAATGTTAATGCCATCTTGTTGATTTATTGTTATAATAAACAAATACAGTCCTTATGTACCGTATGTTGAATGTATATATCCATCTTGTGTCTTATCTTTCCATTCCAACAATAATTTACAGAAAAATATGGCATATTTTATAGATGGTTTCAATTGCGATTAATTGCGATTAACTTCGATTAATTAATTTTTAAGCTGCAATTAACTCGATTAAAAATTTTAATTGTTTGACAGCCCTAGTTTTCATATTTTAATGAGGATAGCATGCAAACAATGACAGAAGGGGTAAAAATAAGTAAGTAAACCTTCTGCCCAAGGAGACTTAAAAAGAAACTGAAACCAATTTTTACCACACAATTCAAATCAGTGTGTGTGCCCAATCACTGATGAGTGGTTTAAAGCTGCCCTGCCCACTATAAAACACACACCTGGTAAGAAATTTCTTGATAAGAAGCATTGTCTAATGTGCACCATGGCTCGATCAAAAGAGCTGTCTGAAGATCAAGGATTGCTGGGAAAGCATCCAAAACAATCTCTAAAAGTCTGGATGTTCATCAATCGACAGTCAGAGAAGTTGTCTACAAATAGAGTTTGGCACTGTTGCTTCTCTCCCAAGAAGTGGCTGTTCACCAAAGATGACCCCAAGAGTTCAGCGCAGAATACTCAGAGAGGTAAAAAAGAACCCTAGAGTGTCTGCCAAAGACTTACATAAATTACTGGCACAGTCTAATATCTCTATACCAGCGGTCTCAAACCAACTCCACAAAGGGCCGCAGTGGGTCCTGGTTTTTGTTCCAACAGATCCAGCACAAACAGTTCAACCAATGAGGTTTCTACTAACATAAGCAGCACCTGATTGCAATCAACTGATTACACTTGTAAGAAACCAGATTGGTGAAAAGGTATTTGTCTCGTTTGGTTGGAATGAAATCCAGTACCCCCTGCGGCCCTTTGAGGACCGGTTTGAGACCACTGCTCTATACACACATCAGCTCTATGTAAAACTATGGCCAAGAATGGTGTTCATGGGAGGAGTCTACGGAGGGAGCCACTGATGACTAAAAAAAAACATTGTTGCTTGTTTAATGTTCGCAAAAAGGCAATTGAACGCTCCCCAGACATTTTGGCAAAATATTTTGTGAACTGATGAAAACAAAGTTAAATTGTTTGGGAATAACATACAATGTCATGTTTGGACGAAAAATGGAATAACTCACCAACATCAACACTTCATCCACATTGTGAAGAATGGTGGAGGGAGCATCATGATTTGGGGCTGTTTTGATGCCTCAGGGCCTGGAAAACTTGCATTTATTAATGGAAGAATGAATTGAAAAGTTTATCAAGATGTTTTGCAGTAAAACCTGAGACCGTCTGTCAGACAATTGAAGCTAAAAAGAGGATGGATGCTGCAACAAGACAGTGATGCAAAAAACAAACGTAAAGCAACTTCAGAATGGTTTCAGAAGAAAATACACATTCTGGAGTGGCCAAGTCAAAGTCCAGACTTGAGCCCCATTGAGATGCTGTGTCATGACCTGAAGACAACGATTCATGCCTGACATCCCAGGAATCTGACTGAACTACAGCAGTTTTGTAGAGAAGAATGGGCCAAGATTAGTCCTGACCGATGTGCCAGACTGATCTGCAGCTACAGGAAGCGTCTGGTTGAAGTTATTGCTGCCAAAGGAGGGGCCACAAAATATTTAATGTGATGATTTATTTACGTATTTTCCCCTTTCTGTCATTGTTTGCATACAATCCTCATTAAAATATGAAAACCTATAAATATTTGGGTGGTTTTGGTTCAAGCAGACACTGTTTTTTCATCTGTGTGATTTTGACAAAGATCAGATCACATTTGATGGTGATTTTATGCAGAAATGTGAGAAATTCCAAAAGGTTTAGATACTTTTTCATACCACTGTATGTGTCCGACAAAGCAAAATGAGTTTTCCAGGGATGTTTTGTTGAGGACTCCCTATAGTGGACAGATGGTGTTCTTTAATCCTGTCTGTGCCCTCTACTTACCATCTTTCTTCCAACCCCCTAAACCTGCTATTCCACCACTTTATGTGCCCAAATATTTCTTACCCACGATTGATTTATGTCTTGTCCTGTGCTGTCCCCAGACTTAACTGCATTGAAGTCAGAAAAAGGAATGTACTATTTATGGCACATGTAAAAAAAATAAATACATTAAAAAAAACTTCTCACTTAGTCATAACTGTCCAGACGTATGTTGCCTAAATAAAAAGCCAACACTATAAATTGTGTTTTTGTTTTTTAATTCAAATGAGATGTAAGCAACCCCTCCTCACTCCATGTTTATCCAATCGTCCAGCACCATTTGACCTATTTGGGAAAAGCTTAAGAGATTAATTTTTTTGTCATGTCAAGGACAAAAACAGACAACCGCTCAGGATAAGCAGGCATGAGAAAAGACAGCATCCTGCTTTCATGCAATGTCAAAAATAAAATCAAAAATATAAGGAGGTATGAACTTGTGAGTCACCCTTGAATATACTGCTTTCAGGCAGTGTTATGCAATTGTAACAATCTGTAAAATAATATGTAATTTTTTTGTAGAAAATATATAAATTAAACCAAGGGCGTAGGTTTGGTCTTGACGTTGGTAGGGACGATAAAACAGCATAACCCGTATGTACAATTTTTGCTGGGGACGGGACATTCATAATGATCAATGCAAAATAAATCTATTGATTTATACTAACTTTTATGTGTATTGGTTCAGCCTACACTGTTCAATTCAAACCTTTGTTTTCTAAAACTAATAAAGAAACATTTTTGGAAACTTCTAGAAAAAATGTCCGGATTTTAAGAGCAAATTTAAATTGCATTATTTGAACATACCTTAAATAATATTATCATACAAAATAAATGTCCCACCGGCGGGAGGCCCCGGGGACGACCCAGGACACGCTGGAGAGACTATGTCTCTCGGCTGGCCTGGGAACGCCTTGGGATCCCGCCGGAGGAGCTGGTTGAAGTGGCTGGGGAGAGGGAAGTCTGGGCTTCCCTGTTAAAGCTGCTGCCCCCGCGACCCGACCCCGGAACAAGCGGAAGATAATGGATGGATGGCTGGATAAACATTTGTCTTAAGACCATTCAACAATGTTTAAATAAAGAAATTAAATATAACTGAAAAAAACTATGTCAGGGAATAACAAAAATAAATATATATATATATATATATATTTTTTTTTTATGGAGCTGTCCTTCAGTAAAACACTACCGCTTTTGTCCACAAGCACAGCCAAACTCAACAACAACAAAAAAAGAAAGCTCCTGAGGGCTGCTTTAAGACCTCTAAGCAGCTTCCTACTCGAGTTTTGCAGGTTAGCAAGTTCAAACATTTTTTTGTTATGCTAACTCTGATGCAGGTCAAACTTTCAGTTGCAAAATTAATGGTGTGTTCCCCACTTACACAACTTTGACGTCTTTTTACACTTCTTACAGTGGTTGCTACTGGCTGGGGAAAAAAACTTGTGTGTTTGTCTGGGAATGGGGTTCACGTCATCAGCCAATCTGCAGCAGAGTTAGCATAACATTAATCTGTGTGAATTTCTCGAACTTGCTTTGATATATTCTCCTGTATGTTTTCTATTGTTGATGTTAAATAAACTGTAAGAAATGTAGTGAACTAAGGCTTACCCCCTTATAGTTAATTGATGGTTAACAAGTTTGTATTTCTTGTGTATGTTCATGTAATTTGTGTTCAAATATTGCAATTTAAATTTGCTAATAAAATCCAAACATTGATTCTGGAAGTTTTCAAACAGTTTCTTTAGTAGTTTTTGAAAACAAAGGTTTGAATCGAAAGGCGTATCACCTGAACCAATACACGTGAAACTTAGTATAAATCAATACAGATTTATTTTGCATTGATCATTTAGCCTATTAATGAATTAGGTTCATATTGGTGAGAAATGTGGCCCTGACCCCCATTCACCCTGTCTTTTTGGCCTTATAAATGTCCCGTCCCCAGCAAAAAGTGTACATGCAGATTATGCTGTTATATCGTCCCTACCAATGTTGAGACCAAACCTACGCCCTTGCAAATAAGGTTTCTTAAAAGTTGGTGGGGACAATTTCAGCATCCTGAAAAGTTGGTAGTGTTATGTCCCTACCGTCCCTATGCAAACCTACGCCCTTGCATTAAACATATCCACTTCTTCCTAGAGTTTTCAGTTGATCAGAAATCAATCATTTGTCACTGCGGTCCCAAAAAACGGAAATGACGCCTCAAATGAAAAAAAAAAAAAAATGCATCATGAATTGGCGTTGGGCTCACGCACACAGCACGTCATAAAGTTATTTTTAATCTCACCAAAGGCGTCGAGTTTGAATAAAAACCTTGAAAGTTGCCTGCGTTAAGCCATATAGTTGTTTTATTTTGAAATATGTACTGGGAAGTGGCACGTTTCAACAAAACAGTGGGCGGGAGGAGAAGAGTGAAAAGCAGGATAACGGGAAACTGCCCCGTTTGGGAAATACATCAAGCAGTGGCGAACGTGACCCAAAGTCTCGCCTCCACGCTTTAAAGTGGTAAGTGGATTTTCTTTTTAGGTCTTTTTGCTTGTTAACGCTTGATTTGGAAGATTTCAATATTGCGTTTTGAAAGGAGATGAGTTGGGCGTCGCATTATTTGATTGCAGATTGTTTCACCGGCGTTGAGATTAAGCCACAAGTATGGACACATACAATTTAAAAGACAATTATTTTTTTTTGTTACGATGATGTGTGTTTGTAAAGCCATTTTCATTACATATAACAATTTGCAAAGCTTTGAAACGTTGTATACTTCATACATTTGGACGATGACGATGTATAAGCGTTATTCAGTACAAATAATGATCAGAAGTCAATTTCTGTTTGTTGAAAATACATATTAAATGTGACCACTAATTCCTATTTCATCCTTATGGACCGGGAAATGTTGATTTTTGAATTAATCATCTTTACATGGCCATCTTTTTGGTTGTTTGTAAGAATGTACAATAAGTTAGGGGTGCAGCTATCGATTATTTTAGTAGCCGATTAATCAATGAACTACTTTAGTTCGAATAATCGAGTAATCGGATAAGTAACATAAACAATTAAAATAACTGAGCTGAGCTTTGAACGGTGTAAAAAAATACATAAATAAATGAGGATCTGCGTATAACAAAAGAACAATTTGCTAACTTACATAACAAAAGTCCGTTAGCTTAAATGCTAAAAAATGCCAACGTTTTTGTTTCAATGTTCTTAACAAATAGTTCAAATTCATATTCCCACAAAAAAATGGCTAAATATACCTTTAAACTGAATTACGAATGCATTAAAAAAAATTGGCGCAAACAAAAACAGCTTATGGTGGTCTTAACAGGGAGCAGCTGGATTCATCCATGAGAAATTTGGCAGACTACAGGGCAGTGTATCCACGCAAATTCATAAAACTAAATGTAAAAACTTTCAAAACAAACCATTGCAACGCCACTTTAATTAAACGAATACTCGAAGCGGCAAAATTTAATTCCAATATTTTTTTTCTAATCGATTAATCCTTGCGGCACTAAATGCAGCGAAATTTGATTCGAAGTACGAGTAATCGTTGCAGCACTACTCTTAAATCCATTTTTTTCGCATTTTAATGCCGGAATAGCTATAAGAACTTTCAAAGAAGCATCAAGTGTGAATACAAAATAAAATTCTTGAGTGTTTCTTCACACAATGCAGAATTACACTTTAATTTCACAAGCTCAATAAATCCATTTAAAACTAAATAAAAAATACCTGAGCTTAGCGTCAAACGGTAAAATAAAATAGATGAGGATCTAAGTACAACAAAAGAATAATTGCCTAACTTCCGTAGCAGAAGTTTGCTAGCTTAAATGCTATAAAATGCTAACTTTGAAAAAAAAAATTTTTTTTTACAAAGCTCTTAACAAATTGTTCAAACACATATTTCCACAAAAAAACATCATAATATGCCTCTAAGCTGAATAACGAACGCATAAACAAACTTGCTCCAACAAAAACATGCCTTGTCTTGGTCTTAACAGGGAGCAGCTGGATTCAACCATAGTACTAGTAGTACATAATATATAATAAAAGTAGTAAAAGTAATACTAGTTATGGCATATTCACTTCTGCCACTGGAGGGCAGCTTATCCACCCAAATCAATCAAACTAAATGAAACGCTTTCAAAATAAAACATGACAACCTCACTCTAATTAAACGAATCCTTGTAGCAGCAAAATTTGATTTGAAGCTTTTTTTTCCTGATGGAATTACTCTGATTAATGATTTCACCACTACTTTAAGTCCATTTTTTTCGCATCTTAATGCCGGAATAGTTTGAATGTGAGCCAAATGTAAGCATTCGTAAATGGGTATAATGGAACGTCAATACAAATTCCACTAGTTCTCACATTATTAAAGAGCAGCAGACGTTCCAATGACAAACGTTATGTTGCTGCCGCAATGTATGAAAATACCTAGCAAGTAATGCTAGCAGGCTAACGTAGCTAAGTGAGTTACGATGTGGTCAGTGGACAAGATGGCTTAGTTATTTTGTGATGGATCAGTACACCTTTAGTGGAAAGTCTCTTTTTTTTTTTGTCTTGGAGATCCTAATTCACTCCATCTCCACAAGACCGTCAAAGTGTTTTCTCCTATTAGCATTTTATTTTGACTCCTCTACTCGACTCCACAGAGATGGCAAACATGTGCCAGTATGGCCAGTTCACCCACGCGATTGTGCGGGGTATCCCCGAGACCTTCGGGAATGCGGACGGGGACAAAGACGCCAACAAGGAGAGCTCTGTGGACCTGGCCAAGGCTAAGCGTCAGTTTGGCTGTCTGACGGGGGCGCTGAGACAGAAAGTCGGCCTGCAGTTGATCGAGATCCCGCCCGATCCAGAGCTGCCCATGAGCTGGAGGATAGAGGACGTGGCGGTGATCCAAGGTGATACGGCGCTGATCACCAGGCCCTTCAGACAGCAGAGGCGTGGCGAGGTGAACGCACAACACCGACATGTTCTCGCTTGATTCCCTTAATTTAGCCTAGTATATGAGCCCACATGAGAGTCTCAGAGAAAAATAGCTGTTACAGTTGTATTAAAAAAATATCTGAACCTTTTGGAATTTCTCACATTTCTGCATAAAATCACCATCAAATGTGATTTGATCTTTGTCATAATCACACAGATGAAAAGCCAGTGTCTACTTGAACTAAAACCACCCAAACATTTCCAGGGTTTCATATTTTAATGAGGATAGTATGCAAACAATAGAAATAAGTAAGTGAACCATCACATTTAATATTTTGTGGCCCCCCTTTGGCAGCAATAACTTCAACCAGACTCTTCCTCTAGCTGCAGATCAGTCTGGTACATCGATCAGGACTAATCTTGGCCCAATCTTCTCTACAAAACTGCTGTAGTTCAGTCAGATTCCTGGGGTGTCTGGCATGAATCGCTGTCATTAGGTCATGCCGCAGATTCTCAATGGGGTTCAAGTCTGGAGTTTGACTTTGCCACTTCAGAACGTGTATTTTGTTCTTCTGAAAGTGATTTCCTTCCGTGTTTTGGATCATTGTCTTATTGCAGCATCCATCCTCTTTTTAACTTCAACTGCCTCAGGTTTTCCTGCAAAACCTCCTTTTGAATTCATTCTTCCAATAATGATTGCAAGTTGTCCAGGCCCTGAGGCAGCAAAACAGCCCCAAATCATGATGCTCCCTTCACCATGCTTCACGGTGTGGATGAGTAATTGATGTTGGTGAGCTGTTCCATTTTTCCTCCACACATGATGTTGCGTGTTACCCCCAAACAATTCAACTTTCATCGGTCCACAAAATATTTAGCCAAAACTTCAGTGGAGTGTCCAAGTGTCTTTTTGCGAACATTAAACGAGCAACAATGTTTTTTTTTTCAGACAGCAGTGTGTTCCTTAAGTGCTATGGCTATGGCAAATCAATAACTTTTGGGAAGACAATTCATGTGGGGAAAAAAACAAAACAAAAAAGAAAAGCTCATGTAATGTGATGTATGCAACTCCACCATGTTTGATTGTGCGTCCTTAGCTGCAGGGGGACAGGTCTTGATAAGCACATGCTTCTACCATCTGCCCTTGTCTTTCTTGGTTCTTTCTTTCCTCAGGCTAATCATATGACATTTTGCAACTGTCAATGATACCTATGATGATGACAATCAACATTTCATTCATTCATTCATACCTCCATGAAGTCCTCCTTTGAACACCATTCTTGGCAATAGTTTTACATGTAGTTGATGTATGCACAGAGATATAGGACTGTGCCAGTGATTTCTGTAAATCTTTAGCAGACACTCAAGGGTTCTTTTTTTACCTCTCTGAGTATTCTGCGCTGAACTCTTGGTGTCATCTTTGGTGGACGGCCACTCCTATATGGATGGAAGCAACAGTGCCAAACTCTTCTCCATTTGTAGACAACTTCTCTGACTGACATCCAGACTTTTAGAGATGGTTTTGCATCCTTTCCCAGCTTTATACAAATCATCGCAGGTCTTCAGACAGTTCTTATGACCGAGCCATGATGCACATCAGAAAATGCTTCTCATGATGACAATTCTTAACAGGTGTGTTCCGTAGTGGGCAGGGCGGCTTTAAACCACTCATCAGTGATTGGGCACACGCCTGACTTAAATTGTTTGGTAAAAATTGGTTTCAATTGCTCTTTAAGTTTCCTTAGGCAGATGATTCACTTATTTTTCCCCCTTCTGTCATTGTTTGCATGCTATCCTCATTAAAATATGTAAACTAGGGCTGTCAAAATTATCGCGTTAACGGGCGGTAATTAATTACGTTAAAATATTTGACGTAATTAACGCACATGTCCCGCTCAGACAGATTTAAATGTCAGTAGAGTGAAATGCCCACTTGTTAATTGTGTTTTATGGAGTTTTGCCGCCCTCTGCTGGCGCTTGGGTGCGACTGATTTTATAGGCTTCAGCACCCATGAGCATTGTGTAAGTAATTATTGACATCAACAATGGCGTACTAGTTTATTTTTTGATTGCAAATTTTACAAATTTTATTGAAACGAAAACATTAAGAGGGGTTTTAATATAAAATTTCTATAACTTGTACTAACATTTATCTTTTAAGAACTACACGTCTTTCTATCCATGGATCGCTTTAACAGAATGTTAATAATGTTAATGCCATCTTGTTGATTTATTGTTATAATAAACAAATACAGTCCTTATGTACCGTATGTTGAATGTATATATCCATCTTGTGTCTTATCTTTCCATTCCAACAATTTATTTCATAGAATATATCTATAATTTACAGAAAAATGTGGCATATTTTGTAGATGGTTTGAATTGCGATTAATTACGATTAATTAATTTTTAAGCTGTAATTAACTCGATTAAAAATTTTAATCGTTTGACAGCCCTAATGAAAACCTATAAATGTTTGGGTGGTTTTAGGTAAACCAGACACTGTTTTTTCATCTGTGTTATTTTGACAAAAGATCAGCTCACATTTGATGATTTTATGCAGAAATTCCAAAAGGTTCAGATATTTTTTCAGACCACTGTATCTTATAAAACCAATCATTGTCTTAGATCACTCAACAGAAAAATGTAGAATTTAAAAAGTTTTGGTGAAATATGTCTATTGAATAGAAAGCATCATTTTCCTTGAATTAGCCAACAAGTCGAGCATTCAGAAGCTTGCAGCTGCATCTTCATATGACCGGAGCTTGACATTTAGTGAACAGGAACTGAAAAATCAAGATTTGGTTCATCACCGGCTTGATTTTTGGCGGCACAAGCCACAGGCAATGAAAGAACAAAAGGACTTGCAATGTCTATTTAAAGTAACTTCAGATGTCAGATGGAAAGCAAATACAGCAATGGGAAAACTAAGAATTGTTTAAAGTACAGATCTGTTTACAAACTTACGAAGTAAAAATGCATGCAAAATTATCAAGTTATATCAGAGTGGTACCTCACGATTTGTTCCAGTGGCTTTCGTATCCTGATTTTTTTCGTATAATGAATCATGTTTCACCTGTAAATCGCCTAATTTGTTCTTAGCGCTTCTAAAACAACACATTAAGTTCCTATATCTTCTGATTGCATCACTTTGTCACCCCCTAGTGGCACTTAAGTGTAACTAGTTTGTTAGGTTCCAGCTCATTCTACAAATGTTATCGCATGACTACCTGAGCTTCGAGCAAACACGGAGTGCTAACAGACGAGCTAACTTCACCCATTAGGGGTGTGACAAAATATCGAAATGGTGATATATTTTGGTACTTTGTATCCCAAAAGGTTATCGATAAGCTCCTGCCAAGAATCGACATATCGTTGGGGTGCGTACAGGTCACTTTTTGTTCATTTTAGGGCATTTACAGGTCACACTCTGTTGAGTTTGGTTTATTTCCTATTCATTTGGGAGTCATTACCTATTCATTTGGGGATATTCTTGCATCATTTCCTGTTCTATAACCACATACTCCATAATGTATTGACAGGAGGCGGGGCCGATAAATAGGGGGCCTCTATTAATGACCGAGTGGAATCACAGGCAAAGAGCTTTTTTCGTTGAAAATTCTTGTGAATAAATGCTTGAATCCCTGAATTCTTTATAGATATGCACATAAAACTGTCTCGATTCTTGGTTAAAGCGTTTATTTTACGTAAATATGTCGAAGTACAATGCTAGTCTGTTAGTGAATGTAGCTAGTAGCCGCCTGATGTAAACAGAGCTTTTCCGGTGAAAAAAATGCTTAAATCCCCGAATTCTTTATAGATATGGACATAAAACAGTCTTGATTCTTGGGTGAAAGCAAAAAAAAAAAAAAAAAAGTGCAGTTAGCGTTTAATTTTACGAATTGCTAGTCTGTTAGTGAATGTAGCTAGCGGCCGCCTGATGTAAACTGAGCTTTTCCAGTGAGAATTCTTGTGAATAAATGCTTAAATCCCCAAATTCTTTATAGATATGGATGTAAAACAGTCTCGGTTCTTGGTTAAAAGCAAAAAAACATGCAGTTACGATTTATTTTACGTAAATATGTTTAAGTACAATGCTAGTCTGTTAGTGAATGTAGCTAGCAGCTGCCTTATGTAAACGGAGCTTCTCCAGTGAAAATTCTTGTGAATAAATGCTTCAATCCCCGAATTCTTTATAGATATGGACGTAAAACAGTCTCAATTCTTGGTTAAAAGAAAAAAAAGTGCTGTTAGCGTTTATTTTACATATTGCTAGTCTGTTACTGAATGTAGCTAGCGGCCGCCTGATGTAAACAGCTTCTCCGGTGAAAATTCTTGTGAATAAATGCTTAAATCCCCAAATTCTTTATAGATATGGACATAAAACAATCTCAATTCTTGGTTAAAAGCAAAAAAAAAAAAAAAAAACGTGCAATTAGCGTTTATTTTACGTATTGCTAGTCTGTTAGTGAATTTAGCTAGCAGCCGCCTGATGTACACAGAGCTTTTACGTTGAAATTCTTGTGAATAAATGCTTAAATCCCCTATTCTTTATAGATATGTACGTAAAACAGTCTCAATTCTTGGTTAAAATAAAAAAAACGTGCAGTTAGCGTTTAATTTTACATAAATATTGCGAACTATGATGCCAATGGAGTAGTGGCTGATTTCTCCCATTGATTTTTTTACACAACATTTCAAAATGCATGCATGGAAGAAAAAATAGAATAATGACCTTGAATCCTTGAACAAATCACTCCTGAGACAATCCTTCCTGTTTGTATGCAGTACAGCTTTTGTACTTTTTCAACAGAACTCTGGCATTAGATCGCTGCGTGTTTCTGAATAGCTCCTCTTGTTGTGGGCGGCCCCCTACTTGAATGAGAGGGGCCTTGCATGACCGATCTGAGCCGTCAATACATTATGAAGTCTATGCTGTAACCCAAAATAAACCGGAAAGGACACCAATCAACACGAAATGACCAAAAATCAACAGCAAATGGCCTGAAATGCTCCCCAAATTAGACTCATTGTTTACCATTGACTGCCATGAATTCAATGCTTTTAAGACTTTTTAAGACCCCGCGGGAACCCCGTAGTAATCATGTACCGCTCTGCAGGCAGAGGCAGTTCGCAGGGTGATGTCTGAGCTCGACCTGACGGTGGTGGAGATGGAGGGGGAGCCCGGGGACTCCGGAGGAGCTACGCTGGAGGGCAGCGACGTCCTCTTCACGGGGAGGGAGTTCTTCGTAGGCATCTCCTCCCACACCAACCACAAAGGGGCCGAGGTGCTGGCCGACACGTTTCGGGTAAGAACGGAAAAGAAGATTGATGAGTAGAACTCATCAGTCAATTGGGTTTTAGTTGACCTGGCTGCCAGAGTGAGCAGGTGGCACTGTGTACTATTACATTTGGGGAATTGGAGTGGAAGCATTGACGAATAGAGCTGTTCTTTTGGCTTTGGACAAGAACCCATTAGTACTAGATGTGACATGACCACCATTCATTGCAAATATTGATTCCCTTGCTTCTCTTAAGTACCTTTTCCATATGTATGCTTCACACTGCGCGTGCGTATGTTACATAGTATCATGTTTCAGAATGATTGCAGGCAGAATTTGGCATACTCCTATTCGATGCAATTGCTTATGGGTCTTATTTGGGCTTTCAATGTCCTATAAATATTAAGTTTTCCGATTTTTCTGTTCTTTATTCTTCATGTAGTTTATTAGACAAACGGAATACTTATTACTTGCTTTATTTACATAGAGCCTACGTGGTATAATCACAGCTACATGGTTGCAAATTCGCTTTCTCAGGAGTTGAAGCTAGCTGTTTAGCTAGCCTTTCTACTGATGACAAATGTATGTAAATAACAAAAAAAGAATAAGGGCTGCAGCTATCGATTTTTTTTTAGGAGTCGATTAATCGATGAACTGTTTAGTTCGAATAATCGAGTAATAAGATGAACATAGAAAATAAAATACCTAAGCTGAGCTTCAAACGGTATAAAAAAATAAAATGAATGAGGATCTCAGTTCAACAGAAGAACAATTGGCTAACTTACATAGCAAAAGTCAGCTAGCTTAAATGCTATAAAATGCTATGTTTTTTGTTTTTTTTTCAACAATGCTCTTAATAAATGGTTCAAACACATATTCCCACAAAAACTAAGTATAGCTATTAACTAAATTACGAATGCATTTAAAAAAAAAAATAAAACATTAGCTCAAACAAAAATGTATGTTGGTCTAAACAGGGAGCAGCTGGATTCAGCCGTGTGAAATGAGTTGTATTCACGGTTGCCACTAGAGGGCACTGTGTCCACTAGAGGCGTGCGAAATTTCCGATTCTTAGATTATTCGCGATTCGGCCGTGGAAAATTCGAGAACGATTCACAAACATCCAAATTCCGATTTTTTAATTATACCAGGTAAAGCGGAAGTACAGTAAAACACAGCGTGGTCTTTGGGAAGCAATGAGGAACGGACCGAGAGTAAATGTTCAAATGTTCATGTTCAACTCATGCCACGAGATTAAAAAAAAAAACAAAACAATCATACCTTACTCGGGCCGACAGCGGCTACAAACAACGCCCAGTTGCTAGTTGCTACAAACATGCGGCTACAGTAGATATAATATATATGTAGACCTAGATGCCAAATGACAGACGACGGCGTTGTTAGAACATGTATTATTGAACAGAGATGCGAAATGACGGACTTGCCGGTGTTAGTAAACAGCCGCCATCTTAAAGCAGTAGACTTCTCGAGAAGGCTCTGTTGTAGCGAACCTAATGAACTTTTTATCTAAAATACTCCTAAATCGGCAAAATCTTGTCTTGAATCTATCTTTAAATGATGAAACAGTTTTAAAACTTTGACATGTCAAAAGTAGACAGAAGAGAAATTATTGAATAACGGGAGCAATTTTGACTGGAGTATTGGGGACTGGAGTATTTTATTTACTGTTATTTTTGTATATTTGTTTACTGTTATATGTTAACTTGATACTAAAATAGTAGTTTGGTTTAGCCTGAGAGGATTTTTGAACAATTTTGGAACTAATGTACAAAACATTGCATCAATAATCGTTTTATAATCAAATCGGAGCCTATGAATCGTAATCGAATCGTTAGGTGCCCAAAGATTCCCAGTTCTAGTGTCCACCCAACTCAATTACACGAAATGCAAACACTTTCAAAACAAACCATTACGACGCCACGAATACTCAACGCAGTAAAATGTAATTCTAATGTTTGTTTTTTTTTTTCTAATCGAGTTACTCGATTAATCGTTGCAGCACTAAAAAGAATCTGATGTAATGCTTTTAGGGTTGCGTGAGGTCGCATGAGACATTCAAACATGGCTAAGTTATAAAAATATAAAAAATTGAAGACACAAATTTGCTTTACACATTCTTTTTTTTTAACTTGTCAAGTCCAGCATATCATGTGATTTACTGATTTCCTCTTGTACCGCTTCTAAGTTTATGGTAACGGCCAGGGTGACGTACATGTTATGGGACACACTCCCATGATGAATCATTCTTATTTGAAATATTATGTTTATTAAATCAAATGTTCCCACATTAACAAGAGACTGCAATGAAACAAATGTGCTTAAATCTGCATGTTTTAGTATTTTGCATGGAGATGTTTGAAAATGTGATGTCTTTCAATTCCGGGATGACCCTTATTCCAGTGAATTGCAACATAGACTTATCGACAAAAAGATAATATAGCAACAAGTGAAATGGTTGTGTTAGATTCACTACAAATGGAGTGAATTATTTCAATTATAGTTTTGGCTAGAACTTGTTTTTTTATGTTACAACTAACATAAGCCTCATCATCTCAAAAGAATAAAATCTCAACGGTCAAAAAAGAGAAAGAAAGAAACTTGTTTTTACCAGTTGGACTATTGACTGCAGTTACTAAGCAATACAATGGAAGTCAATGCTGACCTAAATGCAGCTGTTGCATGTCTGCATTTTTGGACTCAAAACGGTGTGAGTCACTTGATCGCAGGAAGCACAGGCATTAGCGATTGTTTTAGTAACACATGTGTTTTTTGTACCATGAACGTATCGCAGTACTATGTATACTCTTACAGTGCTGGGCCAAAGTATTGGCACCCATGCAATTCTGTCAGATAATGCTCAATTTCTCCCAGAAAATGATTGCAATTCCAAATGCTTTGGTAGTTATATCTTCATTGATTTTGCTTGCAATGAAAAAACACAAAAGACAATGAAAAAAAAACAATTAAATCATTATCATTTTACACAAAACTCCAAAAATAGGCCGGACAAAAGTATTGGCACCCTCAGCCTAATACTTGGTAGCACAACCTTTAGACAAAATAACTGAACAACCGCTTCCGGTATCTGTCGATGAGTTTCTTCCAATGCTCTGCTGGAATTTTAGACCATTCTTCTTTGGCCAACTGCTCCAGGTCTCTGAGATTTGAAGGGTGCCATTTTCAGATCTCTCCACAGGTGTTCTATGGGATTCATTGCTGGCCACTTTAGAAGTCTCCAGTGCTTTCTCTCAAACCATATTTTCTTTTTGAAGTGTTTTGGGTCATTGTCCTGCTGGAAGACCCATGACCTCTGAGGGAGACTGAGCTTTCTCACACTGGGCCCTACATTATGCTGCAAAATTTGTTGGTAGTCTTCATAATGCCATGCACACAGTCAAGCAGTCCAGTGCCAGAAGCGGCAAAGCAACCTCAAAACTAGGGTTGGGCATCGGGCATCGACAGTTCTATCACTCCAATGCTCCCGGAATCGTTCGAATTTTTAAATTTTGATTCCATATTTCGATGCCCTGACCGCCAAGCGTAAATAAATTGCTCAAGTTCAAAGACTGATATTTATATTCAAGTTAAAATTAGCCCTGTAAAAAGTTCATATAATTTTAAAAAATCATCGAGAAGTTAACACTTTAATATAAAACATGCAATTTTTTTTTACCCTGCCTCTTAGAAGAATCGGAATCAAGAATCGTTCAATTTAAAACGATGCCCAATCCTACCCAAAACATCAGGGAACCTCCGCCATGTTTGACTGTGGGGACCGTGTTCTTTCTTTGAAGGCCTCGTTTTTTCCCTGTCAACTCTATATTGATGCCTTTTCCCAAAAAGCTCTAATTTTGTCTCATCTGACCAAAGAGCATTCTTCCAAAAACATTTTTGGCTTTCTCCGGTAAGTTTTGGCAAACTCCAGCCTGGCTTTTTAAAGTTTCTAGGTCAGAAGTGGGGTCTTCCTGGGTATCCTACCATAGAGTCCCTTTTCATTCAGACGCCGACGGATAGTATGGGTTGACACTGTTGTACCCTCGGACTGCGGGACAGCTTGAACTTGTTTGGATGTTAGTCGAAGTTCTTTATCCATCATCCGCACAATCTTTCGTTGAAATCTCGTCCATTTTTCTGTTCCGTCCACTTCTAGGGAGGTTAACAACAGTGCAGTGGGCCTTACATTTATTGATGACACTGCACATGGTAGACACAGGAACATTCAGGACTTTAGAGATGGACTTGTAGCCTTGAGATTGCCCATGCTTCCTCACAATTTTGCTTCTCAAGTCCTCAGACGGTTCTTTGGTCTTCTTTCTTTTCTCCATGCTCAATGTGGTACACACAAGGACACAGGACAGAGGTTGAGTCAACTTTAATCCATTTTAACTGGCTGCAAGTGTGATTTAATTATTGCACCACCTGTTATCTGCCACAGGTGAGTAACAGGTGCTGTTAGTTACACAAATTAGAGAAGCATCACATGATTTTTCAAAGCTGCCAGTTCTTTTGTCCGGCTCATTTTGGGAGTTTTGTGTAAATGATAATTAGATTTTTTTTCTCATTCTCTTTTGTGTTTATTTCATTGCAAGCAAAATAAATGAAGCTATTACTACCAAAAAATTTGGAATTGCAATCATTTTCTGGGAGAAATTGAGCATTTTCTGACAGAATTGCAGGGGTGCCAATACTTTTGGCCAGCAGTGTATAATAAGCACCATCTAAACCTTAGCCATATTTGAAATATTGAGTTTAAATCTATAATTTAAGACGAAGTAAGTGTTAGAAATTTTAATATTGAGAAGTTTGGGCTTGGTGACCCCAGGCAATTGTGTGTGTTTTTGCCTAACGCTATGTCCTCTCCATCTATTATGTAACATCTGTCATGGCCAGAAGTGCACGGAGAGCTCAATAAAAGCCATGAGCGTGCGTGTAAGCGTTAACAAAACATTTTCCACTGCGATGTGTTCAGGACTTTTCCGTGTCTACCGTGCCAGTCTGTGGTGGGATTCGACTGAAAAACATCTGCTCCATGGGAGGGGCAAACACCATCATCATCAGCAACGGTGACGGGGCCAGGAAGACTCTCAGGGTGGGATTTCGTTTCATTCAACGTTGTGAAAATGGTGATGATGTGCCTGCATGGTGTCTTTACAATATTTTGAGGCCCGATAAGTACGAGTGTGCCCCAGCACATTAACAACCTGAAGGCTGTGCGAGCATGCTCTCGACTGGCTAACTAGGAACTACAAGTACAGTAAGTCAGCAATCAATTAATACAGAAAATCAAAACTCGGGCTCCGAGGTTCGATACTGGAACATGCCACATAGCTACCAAGTTTCAAGACGGTTGGTTCACGAAAGATTTAGGAGTCGGACTTCAAAGTTAGTGTCCATAAGAACAACTACCTAAATGGCAACTATCAGCCTGTAAAAAGTTGTAGTGTGTTGTAGGGCTACAGCTATCGATTATTTTAGTAGTCGATTAATCGATGAACTAGTTAGAATAATTATGTAATCGGATAAGGAACATGCAGTATATTAAAATACCTGACCTGAGCGTTATAAAAATAAATAAATAAATGAGGATCTAAGTACAACAAAAGAACAGTTAGCTAACTTACATAGCAAACGTCCGCTAGCTTAAATGTAATAAAATGCCAACTTTTTTTTTTTTTTTAAACAATGCTCTTAACAAATGGTTCAAACACGTATTCCCTCAAAAAACGGCAAAATGTACCGGTAAACTAAATTATGAATGCATGGAAAAAAAACATGAACTCAAACAAAAACTTCGCTTATGTTTGTCTTAAAATGGAGCAGCTGGTTTCAGACATTTGAAATGAGTTATGTCATATTCACAGTTGCCCTAGCCCTAACCCAAATCAAAAAAACTAAATGTAAACACTTTCAAAACGAACCAGTACAACGCTACTTTAAATAAACGGATACTCGAAGCAGCAAAATGTAATTTGAATCTTTTTTTTCTAATCCAATTACTAGAGTTAATCAATTAATCGTTGCAGCACTGGTGTGTTGTGCTTGCAATAACATTCCTGATTTGCTAAGATTGCCCTTTCAAAAGAGCAATAAATGAAAATTAAAAAATGAGTGTTTCTTAAAACGATGCAGAATTACACTTTCATTTCACAACAGCAAGAAATGCATTTAAAAAGAAAGGAAATACCTGGGGGGGGGACGAGGATCTAAGTACAAAAGAACAATTGGCTAACTTGCATAGCAAAACTCCGCTAGCTTAAATGCTATAAAATGCTAATGTTCCCCCCCCCCCCAAAAGCTCTTAACAAATCGTTCAAACACATATTCCCACAATAAACTGCTGCATATACTTCCAAACTAAATAATGAATGCATAAACAAACATATTAGCTCAACCAAAAACTTACCTTATGTTGGTTTTAACATCGAGCAGCTGGATTTAGCCATGTTAGATGAGGCTAACTTGCATAGCAAAAGTCCGCTAGCAGCTATCTTAAATGCTATAAAATGCTAACTTTTTTTTTTTTTTTTTTTTTTTTTTTTTAAAGTCCGCTAGCCTAAATGCTATATAATAATACATTTTATTTGAAAATTCTGGCACTCAAGGTCGCCGTACAATCATTTAAAAAACAACATTTAAACAAATTTAAGATTGAAAAACTGACAATAATAAAAGTATGGAACGTTTAAGCCAGATTTAAAATACTAAAGAGATGTAAAAACAATAAAAATAAGTAGCAGAAAACTAAAACACAAACAAATTACTGATTATTATGGATAGGCGAGTCTGAACAGGTGAGTTTTGAGTTTGAGTTGCCGACCCCTGTGTTAGACTGTAACATACAGCGTGTGTCCAGATGATGGAACAGCTGACCGACCACCACTACGACGTTCTCACCGTACCAGACCAATCTGCAGCTAACTGCATCTACATAAAGGGTCCATCCAAAAGAGACTTCCTGCTCCACAGGCCAGTGGAGGAATGTCCTGACAGCATGTCTGTAAGTTATTTTTGTCACATCAGAAGGGTAAAGTTCCCCTTCCAGGCTTTTTCCTAATAACTGTTAGAAAGGCTTTCCGTTCCATACTTTTTGCTTTGCTTTCAGGCTTTCCTGAAGCTGCAGGACTACACCTTCTTGCCTACAGCCTGCAGTGAGGCCGACAAGCTGGGAGCCTCTCTGTCCTCGCTTTGCCTTCTGGTCAATAAGAAGCACACTTATTTCTGAAAGACTACACAACCTAATCGGCGGGGTCTCTTTAACTACAAGAATGTATTTGACCAAAATCCCCATTGTTGGAGGAAATCACTTGCATGATTTACACATGGAAACATCAACTCTCATTAGTTAATTTTACACCTTTAGAACAGCTTTTGCTTGGACGACCAGAAGTTACTTTTGGATTGAAGATGAATGAAAATATGCATATTGTGCTTTTGTCGTGGTGTTAGGACCGCATTGTGCACTAGTGTTTTTATAATGCTTTGGTGATTTAGCTCCCCGGGATTCCAAATATTTGAATCATGCCTTTGTGTAGATAGAATTTGCTACAACTTTTGTAATGAATGTGATTGTAAAAGTGCAACTATTAAAGTGTTTAGTGAATTCAACTTTGCCTATCATTTATAACTTTGCATATAACCAGAAATTTCAGTACAAATTAACATGTGTGAGACCTCATATGACAAATACACAAAATTATTAATTTACTGTTGATATTTTGTGTACTACACTGAGCCCTCGCAACTTGGCGCCCTCGGTCCATTGCAGATTTTTTTTCAATGCAATGAAAAACGCAAACGAAAATGATTTTTTAAAAAAATCATTTTACACAAAACTCCAAAAATGGGCCAGACAAAAGTATTGGCACCCTTTGAAAAAATCATGTGATCTCTAACTTGTGTAATTAACAGCACCTGTTACTTACCTGTAGCACACAACAGGTGGTGGCAATAGCTATATCACACGTGCAGCCAGTTAAAATGGATTAAAGTTGACTCAACCTCTGTCCTGTGTCCTTGTGTGCACCACATTGAGCATGGAGAAAGAAAGACCAAAGAACTGTTCGAGGACTTGAGAAGCAAAATTGTGAGGAAGCATGGGCAATCTCATGGATACAAGTCAATCTCCAAAGACCAAAATGTTCCTGTGTCTACCGTGCGCAGTGTCATCATAAGTGTAAAGCCCACGGCACTGTGGCCAACCTCCCTAGATGTGGGTGGAAAAGAAAAATTGAGCGATTTCAACGAAAGATTGTGTGGATGGTGGATTAAGAACCTCGACTATATAAATAAATTTGATTGATTGACTAAGATCCAAACAAGTTCAAGCGGTCTTGCAGTCTGAGGGTACAACACTGTCAACCCGTACTCTCCGTCAGCGTCTGAATGAAAAGGGCATCGATGGTAGGATAGCCACGAAGAACCCACTTCTGACCCAGAGACATACAAAAACCAGGTTGGGGTTTGCCAAAACTTACCTGAGAAAGCCCAAAAACATTTTTGGAAGAATGGTCAGATGAGACAAAAGTAAAGCTTTTTGGGAAAAGGCATCTACATAGAGTTTACAGGAAAAAACCAGGCCTTCAAAGAAAAAAAAAAGTCTCCACAGTCAAACATGGCGGCATTTCCCTGATGTTTTGGGGTTGCTTTGCTGCCTCTGGCACTGGACTGCTTGATCGTGTGCATGCCATGATGAAGTCTGATGACTACTAATTTTGCAGCATAACGTAGGGTGCAGTGTGAGAAAGCTGGGTCTCCCTCAGAGGTCATGGGTCTTCCAGCAGGACAATGATCCGAAAGCACTAGAAAGGTCTGAGAGAAAGCACTGGAAGACTTCTAAAGTGGCCAGACCTGAATCCCATAGAACACTGTTGAAGAGACCCTGAAAATGGCACCCTTCAAATCTCGAGACCTGGAGCAGTTGGCCAAAGAAGAATGGTCTAAAATTCCAGCAGGGCATTGTGAGAAACTAATTAATGCATACCGGAAGCGGTTGTTGGCAGTCATTTTGTCCAAAGGTTGTGCTACCAAGTTTTAGGCTGAGGGTGCCAATACTTTTAGAGTTTTGTGTAAAAAAAAAAAAATTTCTCCATTCTCTTTTGTTTTCTCTCATTGCAAGCAAAATAAATGAAGATATTACTACCAAAGCATTTGCAATTGCAATCATTTTCTGGGAGAAATTGAATTGCAGGGGTGCCAATACTTTTGGCCAGCAATGTATACACATGCATAGATGAAAAAATAATTTTCTTGATCTATATGGAATGCGCTTCCAGACCAAATTTTAAAATCTCAAGTTTAGTTAACCCTAAAATACTTTTTCTTTGATAGAAATTGTAGTGGAATTCTCTGGTATACAGTACTATATTTTTTAAAAACCCAAGTTAGTTTTTGATCAAAGTATTTTTATGGTTGATTGCACATCAATTTTATGTAAACTTGTTAAATATAATGCCATCAAATCCGGTAACCAATGATTTGCCATTCTTTTGACAGATAAACCACACAACATAAAGTGATGTATTCAAATTTATTTTTTTGAACAAAACAATTTAACGGTTGGACTTGGCAACTCTCTCCAACTCGTCTTTCTTCTTGATGGCATAGGAGTTAGATGACCCCTGGGAAAAAAAAAAGGTCCAAAATTTAGTCAACCAAACAACACAATGGTGATGCTGCATTCAAGCTCCGCCCTACACACCTTTGCAGCATTGATAAGCTCGTCGGCCAGGCACTCTGCAATGGTCTTGATGTTCCTGAAAGCAGCTTCTCTTGCGCCAGTGCACAAGAGCCAGATAGCCTGCGACAGAAAGGCGGTCATGATTACGGGGGATCCAGGTGGACAAACACGACTACGCAAACACGGCCGATGCAATGTGTCCGAGTTGGTGAATGGCCGGGCCACTGCTGACTACAGCCAACGAATAAGCACGGACGTTTACTCTGCGAGCGCTCTAGCACGCCAGGACAACGGATGGCGTCCAGACGTGACTCTAGCCTCACTTTGTTAGCTGAAGGCTTTATTACGCCAATGTTACCTGGTTGACTCTACGGAGGGGCGACACATCCACAGCCTGCCTCCTGACGGTACCGGCGCGACCGATACGAGTCGAGTCCTCACGTGGTCCGCTGTTGATGATGGCGTTCACCAAGACTTGGAGGGGATTCTAAAACAACAGAGCTGCAGCTATAAATTACTTTAGCAATCGATTAATCCATCAACTAGTTTGTTCGAATAATCGAGAAATCAGATTAGGGACGTTTAATACGTTTACAGAATAATTCTGCGATGAAAAACAAAAGCTTGCTAAGCTTGCATTTTCAAAAAAGCATTAAATGCAAATAAGCCTGTCGCGATATGCAATATTTCCGTTTATCGCACGGTAAATAAAAATGAAGGCGGTAAGAGTAAACATTTATTGTGTTTAAACGGGTGTAATTTATAAAGATTAGGGGTGTCAAACGATTAAAATTTTTAATCGAGTTAATTACAGCTAAAAAATTAATCGTAATTAATCGCAATTCAAACCATCTATAAAATATGCCATTTTTTTCTGTAAATTATTGTTGGAATGGAAAGACAAGATGGATATATACATTCAACATACGGTACATAAGAACTGTATTTCTTTTTTATAACAATAAATCAACAAGATGGCATTAACATTATTAACATTCTCTTAAAGCGATCCATTGATAGAAAGACTTGTCGTTCTTAAAAGTTATAGAAACTTTATATCAAAACCCCTCTTCATGTTTTCGTTTTAATAAAATTTGTAAAATTTTCAATCAAAAAATAAACTAGTACCCTGCCATTGTTGATGTGAACACAATGCTCATGGGTGCCGAAGCATATAAAATCAGTCGCACCCAAGCGCCAGCAGAGGGCAGCAAAATTCCGAAAAACAAGTACACCTTTCACTGTGCTCTCATTTTAATCTGAGCGGGGCATTTTTGCGTTAACTGCGTCAAATATTTTAACGGAACTTAAAAAATTAATTACCGCTCGTTAACGCGATAATTTTGACAGCCCTAATTAAGATATACTGTATTCTCACTGTTATTGTCAATTAGTTTAAAAAATTGGGAGTGCCAGCTTAAATGCTGCAAATACCATTTTTTTTTATTTTCCCACAAATAACAGCTAAATATACCTATTAGTGATGGGACGAAATGGGCCGAGGTTCCGAAGCTTGTGTCGAGTAATGGGAGGGGTGTTTCCACGAGGCTTGTAGCGAGGCGCGCGTCATTTCGGCAGAACCCGGAAATGATGACGTGAGAAGCCTCGCCGGCCGGCTGAAGCCGATGTACGCTTCGGAAGTGATCCGACGTTCGGCGCGCATTGCAAACACAGTAGGCTACAGACTACGGTATAAATTGGTTGCAAAACGCAATGGCGATCGCCTGTTATCTCACATTTTGTGCATTTCGGGCTCCTGTACTTGTTACATGATCTGTGCGCAACAGTGCAATCTTTTTTCGAGCCTTGTCCTTTGCTTGCGATGGAAATTGCGCAAAAAAAAAAGCGATCCTCCCCTGTATGGGAACATTTTCATTTGATTGCTTTCAATAAGGTAAGGGAGAAGAACTACATTAATATAAATGTGAGTGTGTGTACCTATCTGAACCAAACATCAACAGAATGAACAATCCATTAGTGTACTGGGAGGCACAAAAGAATACCTACCCAAATTTATAAAAACTGACACTCACATTTATCAGCACCCCAGCTTCATCTGTGCCTTGTGAAAGAAGAATATTTTCTAAAGCTGGTGAAATATTGTCCAAAAAAAAGAAACCGTTTAAAGCCAGCCACTGTGGGAAAGCTATTATTTCTCAACAAAAATGAATAACAAATTATCCTTAGTACTTGTTTTGTTATTTTTGTTTTGTTATTTTGTTCACATACTAAATTACTAACATAAGGACATTCATATCTTTCTCATAATCAAATAACCATTGAATTCTTAACAATGTTGACCTCTTGGGCTTGTAGACCACTTGATGGCGCCATAGAGTAAATGAAGCACAATGAAGCTTTGCTACATGTGCAAACCAATTGGCTGCAAAGCTTCATTGCTTCATAAGGCTTCATTTGGCCATCACTAATACCTATAAACTAAATTACGAATGCATAAAAATAACATTTGTTCAAAAAAATTTTTTTTGACTAACATGCACAGCAAAGGCCTGCTAGCTTAAATGCTATCGTTACAATTTTTTTTTTTAAACAATACTCTTCACAAATCTAAACATATATTCCCACAAATAACGACTAAATATACCTATATTATTATTTGCTCAAACAAAAACTTACCTTATGTTGGTCTTAACAGGAAGCAGCTGGATTCAGCCATGTTAAATATGTGATATTCAATATTGCCACTAGAGGCCAGTGTATCCAAATAAAAAAAACTAAAGGCAAACATTCAAAACAAGCATTACAATGCCACTCCGACAAATTTTGATCCGAAGCTTTTTTCTAATCGAATTACTCGAGTTTATCGTTGCAACACTAAACATAATAGTGTCCTATAACTGTTTAGATTCACGGGTTTGGTTGCACTGTAAAGGTCATGTGTCTAAGCTGGTGATTGGCTGAGCCACTAAAGACCACAGCCAATGAATATGCAGAGACATTTACTCTGCGAGTGCTCAAGCACACCAGAACAACAAAGCAATATCAAGGTGTGACTCTAGCCTCGCTTTTGTCATTGAAAAACATTTTGTTGATATTTATCAATTGCGTAACTGTTCCCACACCTCTCCAGTCAGCAGGTGGATGATCTCGAACGCATGCTTGACGATGCGCACGGTCATCAGCTTCTTGCCGTTGTTTCGGCCGTGCATCATCATGGAGTTGGTCAGACGCTCCACGATGGGGCACTGGGCCTTGCGGAAACGCTTGGCGGCATAACGACCTCCAGAGTGCGGCAGGTACTTGGCGTATTTTTCCTTCACGGCGATGTAGTCCTGCACACAAAAAAAGTAATTGAAAACAACTTGATCACGCTTCGGCATTATTCAACTAATCATGTCTCAAAGCTGGTGATTGGCGGGGTCACTGTAGATGACCGCCAATGAATAAGCAGAGACGTTTCCTCTACGAGCGCTCTAGCACACCGGGACAACAAATCAATGTCGAGGCGTGACTCTAGCCTCGCTTGAGTTCCAGTAAATACCGGAGATGGCGCTCACCTGCAGGGAGATGTCGTTAATCTGGACGTCATCAGTGCTCCACTTGCCGAACAGCTTGATCTCAGGAGTCTCAGCCACTGCTGGCGCGGTCTCCCAATCAGTCACTGTACACAGGAAATGTGTTATTACATTTTGCTCCTCTTAATACAGTAAGTGATCAATAAACTATTGTGGGAGGCTCATAACAACTATGTCACAATATGACGATAAAACAATTATCGATACATAGGTCAGGAAATGATTCTACGAAGTTCTAATACAACTAATAAACAAGCTATTTTCATCATTCTGCTTTGAATTTCAATGTTTTTTATTACTAGCAGACGTCCAATCCGTTTGAACTGGAAGGGTGGCTGGCTGTGAATGTTCTAGTTTCAGTGCCATTGACAGCGCAAGACGTCCATTCCAGTCAAAATGATATGGGTGTCTACCGCCACCAATGGCAACTAGTGAGACAACACAGTATTCAAATGGAAGCTTTTGATAACCTGGTTTTTGTTAATTAACGATGACACTTTAAAATGATATATCGATTTTTGGCGGGAGCATATCAATAACCTTTTGGGCTACAAAATATTGCAATATATCACCTTTTCAATATATTGTCACAATTCAAAGTGTGGTACTAAATTTTTAAATCCTTCTCACATTGTATGGAGTCCGAAAATTTTGAAAAAGTATACGAAGTCGAATGCTATCATTGATATAAATGACTTTTTTCCCCCCTGAGTTGTTTGAATACTTGCACATATGAAGTGTACTATTGTAACTATAATGTCTCCCAAGGTGGGCCTTGGTTGACGCGCATCTACCGATGCATTAGCCTCCGAAAGCTAACACGTTGACCACTCACGAACGTTACAACACGCCAACACGAGTAGTATTCCATAAAATAAGGAGCAAAGCATGCCAATAACACCAAAAAAGCAATTAAGGGGTATTATGACAAGAAAACGTAATGTTTGACGAGGTTGCTCCTTCGCTAGTTCGCTTTCACATGGATGTAGCCACATGCTAACACTTAGCATTGTTATAGCAGGACGAGAAAGGTTTGTGGGTAAAATAAGACACTCCACATAACTACAGTGCTCGGCTCAACTTTAGAGAATGACAGGGGTCGCCGGTGTTAGGAATAATAGCACAAAGTTTGTTTAGTGTGCTAAAAAGCGCGACTTGAAATGTATATTTCACTCACTGGTGTCTGACGGTCTGAAGCACACTTCTCAGAGACGGAAAAGGGCCTTCATGCGGCGCTGCTCGAACATATCCGGTCAAATTGCCGCGCATTTCCGGGACGCAATGCATGATGGATATTGTAGTTTTCGCACTACAGTACGCCTTTCCATCAGTTCCGATTAGATTAACGTCAAAAATCAACAGTTAATTTATTTTCAATGGCTAGCTACCACTAAAAACGTGATTAAGGAGTATCAAAGACCTTTTTTTTGGGTACTTTTTCAATGGTTCATTGGCATCAAGGGGAAAAGAGGGAAAAATAACAATATTTGAAACGTTTTCTATGTAGTATCACTCAAAGCTAGGTTGACCATATTTTGATTTCCAAAAAAGAGGACACTCAGCCCGGCCTCAAGATACTTTAATTTGACTCGAAGTTCACTCCCTTCACTCTGGATGGGAAAATGCAGTTTGAAAATAAAATAATAAATAATAATGACTAAAATATAATATATATATATATATATAAAGCAGACCCATGGAAATGTAGTCCAGTCAATACACATACACACAGTAGGCTATGTGCCAACTAAACATTTTTATAAATTACTATCACGACAATTGTCCTTGACAAATTATTCCCATTCAATTGATATTCACATTCAATGTTCTAGATTGCACACAAACAATAACCGAAGTAAACTGACAAACCATTCAACCAGCATGTTTCCAAATGAAGCAGTTCAAAACTACGTTTCCCATAATGCCTAGCGTGGTTTAGCTTACTGATAGCTAGCTGAGGCAAAAATCAAACTTTGCTAGAAAAGTTTACAATCATCGGCAGCGCAACGATGCGACACCAAATGATTTTACAGTCAAAGCTCCGACAGAAGTCAACAGTTGCCATTATTTACGTATTTATCGTTAAAAACTTAACAACTGGGCAGTCGTTGTGGCTAAATTGTCAACCCAGTAGATGGCGGTAATGCCTCATGATAGGGGTAAACTGCCAACAAAAACAAGAAGAACTACTCCTTCCCTCCCTTCTAGTAGGAGCCATGTCAACTGCTGCCACCCAGCGGCCGGAGGGATTCTCTTCAAATTGGTCCCGTGAAAAATCATAAAAAACTGACATTTTTATGAATTTATAAAACCCGCCCGGACGACGAGGATGCTACGTGAAAGTAGGACTTGTCCGGACAAAAGAGGACGTTTGGTCACCCTACGCAAAGCAGATGTTTGAAATCTTTTATTGAGGAAAGATACTTTACACCTCAACCAAATCCAACACTATAAATTTTAGGACACTGTCAAAATAGCTGTATCTGTTTACATTTTCCAAAAAATACAAGTTTACACTCTTTAGAGGGAGTCAATGAACATGAAAGATGAAATCCCTTAAAACCATATTGTTTGGTATACAAAAAGCATACAGTACATGATATAAAGAACACCAAAAAATTCCAACAAGTTTATCTCATCTTTCCTTATTAGATAAAACCTTTCTAATTCTGGTTTTAGTTCATCATACACTTGAATAGTCATTTCAAGACGTCCCTTCAGATCCACTAATATCGAACGTTATCTGAAATACTACAGTACAACAATGAGAACCAAATCCCTTCGTAAGATGGGCACACAATCAAAGACTAAAGTCTATAGGCAGGCAATGGTAAAAAGTGACAATAATGGTAATAAAGGATGAGACATGCATTGACATAATACAGCAATCTTTGACAACTATACTAAATTCTCGAGCTGTCCATTTTTTAGCACTATTACAACAGGCAGTTTATATTAGCACTTACGGTATAGGATATTTAACATGGAAAAATTTAAGGCGCCATTCCAACTCATAATGCAGGTAGTCCCCAAGTTCCGTTCCTACGCTGGCGGCGTAACTTGAATTTCCGCGTAAATCGGAATTAACCCTTTAAAAAAAAAAAAAAAAACTATCCAAAAAGTCCAAAAGTATTTCATTTTGTTTTATGATGGAGGATACACTGCCCTCTGCTGGAAGCGTTGGGTGTGGCTGAACTGTCGCCTTGGCTTCTATGACTGAGTAGGAGACTCATTTGACATGGATATAGGACAGCTGCCCTTTTGTTTGGCATGCTTGTTTTTTAAGCTAATACACTGCGGGACAAAAGTATTGGCACCCCTGCAATCCTGTCAGATAACGCTCAATTTCTACCAGAAAATGATTGCAATTACAAATGCTCTGGTAGTAATATCTTCATTTATTTGGCTTGCAATGAATAAACACAAAAGAGAATGAAAAAAATAATTAAATAATTATCCTTTTACACAAAACTCCAAAAATGGGCCAGACAAAAGTATTGGCAATCCGTCAATGAGTTTCTTTCAATGCTCTGATGCTCTGATTTTACACCAACTTCTTTGGCGAACTGCTCCAGGTCTCTGAGATTTGAAGGGTGCCATTTTAAGATCTCTCCACAGGTGTTCTCTGAGATTCATGTCTGGACTCATTGCTGGCCACTTTAGAAGTCACCAGTGCTTTCTCTAAACCATTTTCTAGTGCTTTTGGGTCATTGTCCTGCTGGAAGACCCATGACCTCTGAGGGAGACCCAGCTTTCTCACACTGGGCCCTACATTATGCTGCAAAATTTGTTGGTAGTCTTCAGATTTCATAATGCCATGCACATGCTCAAGCAGTCCAGTGCCAGAGGTAGCAAAGCAACCCCAAAACATCAGGCAACCTCCCCCATGTTTGACTGGGGGACAGTGTTCTTTTCTTTGAAGGCCTCGTTTTTTTCCCTTTAAACTCTATATTGATACCTTTCCCCAAAAAGCTCTACTTTTGTGTCTTCTGACCAGAGAACATTATTCCAAAACATTTTTGACTTTCTCAGGTCAGTTTTGGCAAACTCCAGCCTGGCTTTTTTATTTCTCTCGATCAGAAGTGGAGTCTTTCTCGGTATCCTACCATAGAGTCCCTTTTCATTCAGACGCCGATGGATAGTCCATCCACATCTAGGCAGGTTAGCCACAGTGCCATGGGCTTTACACTTATTGATGACACTGCGCACGGTAGACACAGGAACATTCAGGTCTTTGGAAATGGACTTGTTGCCTTGAGATTGCCCATGCTTCCTCATAATTTTGCTTCTCAAGTCCTCAGACAGTTCTTTGGTCTTCTTTCTTTTCTCCATGCTCAATGTTTTACACACAAGGACACAGGACAGAGGTTGAGTCAACTTTAACCCATTTTAACTAGCTGCAAGTGTGATTTAGATATTGCCACCACCTGTTATGTGCCACAGGTAAGTAACAGGTGCTGTCAATTACACAAATTAGAGAAGCATCACATACGTTTTCAAAGGGTGCCAATACTTTTGCCCGGCACAGTTTTGTGTAAAATGATCATGATTTCTTTTTCCCATTCGCTTCTGTGTTTCTCATTGCAAGCAAATTAAATGAAGATATTTCTACCAAAGCATTTGTAATTGCAATCATTTTCTAGGAGAAATTGAGCATTATCTGACAGAATTGCAGGGGTGCCAATACTTTTGGCCAGCACTGTAAGTGAACATGTGTGTTACTGCTTTACAAATTGTCAAAAGTGAAGTAAGGAAAAAGCTTCAATAAGCACAAATGCCTTGTTTGCTGTCTGTCAAGATGAACAGCGTCACGTTTAGTGAGGACAGAACACGTCAAGTTAATAAAGTTAAAAATAAGATACTGTGTGGTACAATAAGTTACTGTTTACGCAGTTAAAAAAAAAATGACTGGAGAAAATGGCGGACCAGTCTTGTAAAGTAGAAATTGTCAAAGTCGAGTCCATCGTAACCCGGGGACTACCTGTATACATATTGTTAGCCTAATAGCATTATTACCTAGCTAATTTTAGCTTTGTTGAAATATCAACAAAAGTACAAATGTGCTTGCTAAAAGTAGTAGAATTTCCTGTTTTTTTTTTCTTGTAGAATTTCCCGTTGTTGTTTTTTTTTTTTTTTTTCTAAAAATGCACCTAAACGATTTGAACAGGCTAACATTTTGCTAACTAACTATTGTTTCTATCACAAGCAAACACGGAAGGCTACAAGATTGTACATAAAAAAGACTGCATGAAATAGGAATAAGGCAGTGACACAACATCTGTCAGGCACTGTCGTGTGGTATCGCTTTGAGGTACACGCGCGTAACTGAAAACTGCTCCACACGTGGAAATCATGTCTTTCTGGTGAATGAGTTGATGAAAAAAATCTCTCTGAAGTTGCTCGTCATGAATAAAAGTGAGCTTAGATGCTGGTAAATCTCTACATTCAAGAATACGCTTGCAGTTTCACAATTGAAATGAATTATTGATTGTTTGTGCCTTCGATATCTGCATTGCAACGAACAAAAAAAATCTGCAAAATAACAACAACATGGTTTAGAGTCCCATAATAGCCAAAATGCTGTCATTTTGTAACTTCATAAATATTCACTGAAATTATTAATACTTCATTAGCATGGCTAAGTCATGGTAGAGGGGGAATTCCGTTGTAAACCAACGCTCCCATGTAACGCTTTATGAAGCTAATTTTACAAAGATGTTGATGAGCGGTTGTCTTTCTTTTTGGTTTTAAACCAGCCACTTTTCCATGCAAGTGTGAAATACAGTCTCGTTGGAGTGCCACCAGACATGCTGGACATCAGGAATGGAGCACAAGATAAGATCGCCGCGAGCAGCCAGCGTCTTTAGACCAAAGACATCCCGTAAGTACACCTGGAGCAACAAACAGAACATTATTTAAGAGACCGCGAGAACCAAAAGTGGTATTTGCCATGTGGCAAAATGGATTTTACCATGTGGTATTTTTTCTGCCGTGTGGCAAAATTGATTTTGCCATGTGGCATTTTTCTTTGCCATATGGCAAAACGGATTTTGCCATGTGGCATTTTTTTGCCATGTGGCAAATTTGATTTTGCCATCTGGCATTTTTTTCTGCCGTGTGGCAAAATGGATTTTGCAATGTGGCATTTTTCTTTGCCATGTGCCATTTTTTTTCCATGTGGCAAATCCGATTTTGCCATTTGGCATTTTTTCTGCCGTGTGGCAAAATGAATTTTGCCATGTGGCATTTTTCTGCAGTGTGGCAAAGTGGATTTTGCCATGTGGCATTTTTCTTTGCCATGTGGCATTTTTTTTTGCCATGTGCCATTTTTTTTACCATGTGGCAAATTTGATTTTGCCATATGGCATTTTTTCTGCCGTGTGCCGAAATGGATATTGCCATGTGGCATTTTCCTTTGCCGTGTGGCATTTTTTTGCCATGTGGCAAAATTGATTTTGCCATGTGGCATTTTTCTTTGCCGTGTGGCATTTTTTTGCCATGTGGCAAATTTGATTTTGCCATGAGGCATTTCCATGTGGCATTTTGTTTGCCATGTGGCAACATGGATTTTGCCATGTGGCATTTTTTTTTGCCATGTGGCAAATTTGATTTTGCCATGTGGCATTTTTTTTTTTTTGCCGTATGGTAAAATTGATTCTGCCATGTGGCATTTTTCTTTGCCATGTGGCACTTTTTTTACCATGTGGCCTTTTTTTTGCCATGTGGAAAATTTGATTTTGCCATGTGGCATTTTATTGCCATATGGCAAAATGTATTTTACATGTGGCATTTTTTATTGGTATGTGGCAAAATGGATTTTGGTTTGTGGCATATTTTTTTGGTATGTAGCATTTTGGGGGGAATGTGGCATTTTTGCAGGCCATGCACATCCATGCCATTGGCGGCTATGCACGTCGAAATTTTCCATTCATTTTAAATGGCAGAAAAACGTGACGCTGTGATTTTTCGACTATACACTTTACATTAGAGCGCATTGACATTCAACTGGCACCCAAGTAAGGGTTTGTAAGACAGCTATGAACGTCCAAATTTTCAAATAATTTTAAATGGCAGAAAAACGTGTTTTTGTGATTTTTGACCATACACTTTACATTACAGTGTTCAGGACAGGATAGGACGTATATAGCCGTCAATGGCATAGCCTTATTTGTGTGCCAGTTGAATGTCCATGCGTTTGAATGGTAAGTGTATGGTCAAAAATCACAGCCACACATGTTTTTCTGCCACTTATAATGAATGGAAAATTTGGGAGTGCATAGCCGTCAATGGCATAGCATCTGGTTGAAGTTATTGCTGCCAAGGGGCAGGGGGCACAAAATATTAAATGTGATGGTTCACTTACATATTTTTCCCCCTTCTGTCATTGTTTGCATACTATCCTCATTAAAATATAAAAAGCTATAAATGTGTGGGTGGTTTCAGTTAAAGTAGACACTGTTTTTTCATCTGTGTGATTTTGACAAAGATCACTTTTGATGGTGATTTTATGCAGAAATGTGAGAAATTCCAAAAGATTTAGATACTTTTTCATACCACGGTATGTTCATGAAGGGAATTAATCATATGGTCGTTAGGTGAAAGTGTGATTTTACTCACGTCTTGTCGCTGCATCTCAACAACTGTCTCGTTGTTGTCGAAGAATCCAAACTGACTAAAATGTAAAAGCGGAACACACAATGTGTGTGAGCCTCACATGAGTTTCATCTGTTCTTTCACATGCAAATGGGAAAAACCCCAGAGTGAAGTGAATATAAAAGCAGAAGTAATGTGTTCAGCTCACCTTGACTGCCAGGGCGTGATGACGCCGTCATCCGGTCCTCCTATAAGCACTAGTTTGTTGATTCTCAAAAAGTTTTTTTTCCATTCTGAGAATAGCAGAGAGAACATCATCATTTTCACGTACTGTATATGATTGTTAGCACCTTGTTATACAATACAAAGAGATGACAAGGTTTCCCAACTGTTTAGCTCAACAACAATTTTTTTTTCTTTGTATTCCCGGATCAATCAGTCACATGGTCAAAATCGGATGCAGACAACCTGATGTCAATGTACGCTGAACTTACGGAGTTCAAGCAGGAGGAATTTGCTAACCTGTTGAATTTGGATTGGGTCTGTCGCTGTTGAGCAGAGCCAGATAATCACTGTTGTTGGCGTACATGTCTCTGTGGTGGGGGTCTGAGGAAGAAGAAGATAGAGAGGTGATAGTTTTTATTTCTGATTAAAGGAACAATTTGTAGGATTGGTGGCCAAAAATGGTACTGCAACCCCTTCAGGCTGCTGGATAAGTGCTTCGCAATGGAGAATCAAGCTGTGTTATCATGTTGCATTTCCATCAGAAACTAGAAAACGGTCATTTCTGGAGAAATTGCGTGGCAAGCTTTGCTGTGCTGGTTGGTATACATATAGTACAAGTACAAGAAAATACCCCTACTTTTCGTATATATAGATCAAGTACAAGTACACGCACTTGTAGAACAAGTACCCACAGGTAGATTAAACAGTGGTATGAAAAAGTATCTGAACCTTTTGGAATTTCTCACATTTCTGCTTAAAATTACCATCAAATGTGATCTGTTTTTTTTTTTTTTCAAAATCACACAGATGAAAAAATTGTGTCTGCTTTAACTGAAAACCACCCAAACATTTATAGCTTTTCATATTTTAATGAGGATTGTAAGCAAATACTGACAGAAAGGGGAAAAATAAGTATGTGGACCGTCATATTTAATATTTTGTGGCAACCCCCTTTGGAAGCAATAACTTCAACCAGACGCTTCCTGTAGCTGCAGCTGGCACATCGATCAGCCCACTCCTCTGTACAAAACTGCTGTAGTTCAGTCAGATTCCTGGGATGTGTGGCATGAATCGCTGTCTTTAGGTCATGCCACGGCATCTTAATAGGGTTCAAGTCTGGACTTCGACTTGGTCACTCCAGAAGGTGTATTTTGTTCTTCTGAAACCATTCTGAAGTTGATTTACTTCTGTGTTTTGGAATATTGTCTTGTTGCAGCATCCAGACGGCCTCAGGTTTTCCCGCAAAACATCCTGATAAACTTTTGAATTCATTCTTCCATTAATGATTGCAAGTTGTCCAGGCCCTGAAATAGCAAAACAGCCCCAAATCCTGATGCTCCTTCTACCATGCTTCACGGTGGGGATGAGGTGTTGATGTTGGTGAGCTGTTTCAATTTTCCTCCACACATGACGTTGTGTATTACTCCCAAACAATTCAACTTTGGTTTCATCAGTCCACAAAATATTTTGCCACAACTTCTATGGAGTGTCCAAGTGCCGTTTTGCTAACATTAAACGAGCAAAAATGTTTTTTTTTTTTTAAAGCCAGCAGTGGCTTCCTCTGTGGAGTCCTACCATGAAGACCATTCTTGGCCATAGTTTTACATATAATTGATGTCTGCACATGTGTGAGATACTGGACTGCGCCAGTGATTTCTGTAAGTCATTAGCAGACACTCGAGGGCTCTTTTTTACATTTCTGAGTATTCTGCGCTGAACTCTTGGCGTCATCTTTGGTGGACGGCCACTCCTTGGGTGAGAAGCAACAGTGCCAAACTTTCTCCATTTGCAGAAAAACTTATCTGGCTGTCGACTGATGAACATCCAAACCTTTACAGATGGTTTTGTATCCTTTCCCAGCTTTATAAAAATCAACAATCCTTGATCACATGTCTTCAGACAGCTCTTCTGACCGAGCCATGATGCACATCAGACAATGCATCAAGACAATTCTTACCAGGTGTATGTTTTATAGTGGGCAGGGCAGCTTTAAACCACTCATCAGTTATTGGGAACACATCTGACTTAAATTATTTGGTAAAAAATGGTTTCAGTTGTTTTTTAAGTCTCCTTATGCAGAGGGTTCACTTACTTATTTTCCCCCCTTCTGTCATTGTTTGCATGATATCCTCATTAAAATATGAAAACCTATAAATGTATGGGTGGTTTCAGTTATAGCAGACACTGTTTTTTCATCTGTGAGATTTTGACAAAGATCAGATCACATTTGATGTGAAAAATTCCAAAAGGTTCAGATGCTTTTTCATACCACTGTACATATTGCTGAAACACTTAAATAAAAAAACTATAACAAAGTTATTGTTAGGTTCCTACCATTCCAATAGTTGCAGATAGATATTCTCTGGCCAATGGATGTATAGCACAGATGGTACAGGTTGGACTTGACGAACTGAGGAAACAGGTACTTCAAGTAGTCGGTGTCTAAGCAACAAAAGACGTATAGATTGATGAGTCATGAAGTGGAAACTAAACTTTCGAGAAGGAACTCACCGCCATATTGTCCGGCCTGAGGCGACGACAGCGAGATGAACGTGTGCACGTTGTGATCTGGCAGCGTGGACAAAATTCCTCTGCAAACCAGTCCACCTGACACAACATAAAAATTATACTGTGCGAGAACACAGATAAGTCAGCAAAATATAGTTATAAAGAGTTGTGGCTGATAACATGTTGAAAATAATGTTAAAGCTACAAAGAAAAAGAGAAAAAATACCCTCAAACATGGTGGTTTTACATAATGCAGTATCATCAAACAGAAAGAACTAATAGAGCTTATATAAAGTTCAAACCTGATAAGATTCCATCTCAAATTTAAAGACACAAATGAATCTTTTCCTTTTGAAAGAAAAATGACATTTAACAGTGCCATTCAAAGGTCAGCGTTTGACATAATGGAAGTACAGAACATGCCACGGCTGCTCTCATTATCTAAGATAAACTGCGAGTGTGTGACTCAAGCACGTGCGCCTGCTGTACACAAACACACCTTGAGAGTAGCAAATAAAATGAACTCCCTCCTCGGAGTTTTGCATGATAGGATAAATGGCCGCCTTGAAACCCTCCACCTGCTTCCACATGGGCCGCAAGCTGGAACTTCGGTCGAACAAGTCAATCACGGTCACGTTTGTTCCGGGATGAGACTGAAAAAATGAGATACAAAAAAAAATGTGATGTTGAAAGGTTGCATGAATGGCAGTGTTTTATAGTAATCTGAATATTTTGAGAGTTTTTCTGTACTGTACTGGCCTGAGTACAAGTATGGTTGAAAGTAAGATGCAGTTGACAGTGACACCACAACGCTATCTTGCTTTTATGCTGTATATTCGTACTAGAGCTGGGAATCTTTGGGCACCTAACGATTCAATTACGATTCAGAGGCTCCGATTCGATTATAAAACGATTATTGATGCACCCCTTCCCTTTTTTTTTTTTTTTTTTTTTTAAACGTTTTGTACATTAGTTCCAAAATTGTTCCAAAATCCTCTCAGGCTAAACCAAACTACTATTTCAGTATCAAGTTAACATATAACAGTAAACAAATATACAAAAATAACAGTAAATAAAATACTCCAGTCCCCATTCTGTATCAGCAGCTTTAAACTACATTCAATTAATTTAATGTTGTGAATCAACTGTTAAAGTTGTTAAAATTGCTCCCGTTATTCCATAATTTCCCTTCTGTCTACTTTTGTCAAACTTTTCAAACTATTTCATCATTCAAGATTCTGCCGATTTAGGAGTATTTTAGATAAAAAGTTAATTAGGTTCGCTACAACAGAGCCTTCTAGAAAAGTCTACTGCTTTAAGATGGTGGCTGTTTACTAACGCCGGCAAGTCCGTCATTTCGCATCTCTGTTCAATAATACATGTTCTAACACCGCCGTCATCTGTCATTTTGCATCTAGTTCAACATATATATGATATCTACTGTAGCCGTTTGTTTGTAGCAACTAGCAACCGGGCGTTGTTTGTAGCGGCTGTCGGCCGCAGTCAGGTATGATTGTTTTTTTTTTTTATCTAGCGGCATGACTTGAACATGATATTTACTCTCGGTCCATTCCTCTTTGCGTTCCAAAGACCGGAAAGTTTGTGAATCGTTTCTCGAATCTTCCACGGCCGAATCGCGAATAAACTAAGAATCGGAAATTTAATGAATGAAATGTATTTCTAGTTGTTGTTTGTGTATGTGTTTCTTTTCCTTCTTCTCTTGTATTTCTTTTCTTCTGTCCCCCCATAATCCCTTCCTGTTCGCTGCTTTGTCATAATAAAAAGGTATTTTGAATGATCACAATGGGAGTATGTCAGACTCTCAATGTGAAACATTAAAACTGTTCAGAATCCGGGCACTTAGACTTCCATTCTCTGTGTCAAACAGCTGAACAGGACAGGTTTTAAAAAAAAAAAAAAAAAAAAAAAAAAAAAAAAAAGAATCGGAAATTTCGCACGCCTCTAATTAGTACAGTTGGGGAAAAAAATATAATTGTTTTGGTCTGAATCCTTCAATTCTCCCAAGTTGGTCATTTAATAAATCATATTATTCCTAATGAATTTATATTAGCCAAAAGTATTGGCACCCCTGCAATTCTGTCAGATAATGCTCAATTTCTCCTAGAAAATGACGGCAATTGCAAATGCTTCGCTAGTAATATCTTCATTAATTTTGCTTGCAATGAAAAAACACAAAAGAGAATGGGAAAAAAATTAAATCATTATCATTTTACTCAAAACTCTAAAAATGGGCCGGACAAAAGTATTGGCACCCTTTGAAAAATCATGTGATGCTTCTCTAATTTGGCTAATTAACAGCACCTGTTTCTTACCTGTGGCACATAACAGGTGGTGGTAATAACTAGAGCTGTCAAAAGATTAAATTTTTTAATCGAGTTAATTACAGCTTAAAAATTAATCAATCGTAATTAATCGCAATTCAAACCATCTATAAAATATGCCATATTTTTTGTAAATTATTGTTGGAATTGAAAGATAAGACACAAGATGGATATATATATTCAACATATGGTACACAAGTACTGTATTTGTTTATTATAACAATAAATCCACAAGATGGCATTAACATTATCAACATTCTGTTAAAGCGATCCATGGATGAAAAGACTTGTAGTTCTTAAAAGATAAATGTTAGTACAAGTTATAGAAATTTTATATTAAAACCCCTCTTAATGTTTTTGTTTTAATAAAATTTGTAAAATGTTCAATCAAAAAATAACTAATAGCCCGCCATTGTTGATGTCAATAATTACACAATGCTCATGGGTGCTTAAGCCCATAAAATCAGTCGCACCCAAGCGCCAGCAGAGGGCGACAAAACTCCAAAAAACACAAGCAACAAGTTGGCATTGCACTGTGCTGTTCTTTTAATCTGTTTGAGCGGGGCATGTGCGTTAATTGCGTCAAATATTTTAACGTGATTAATTTAAAAAATTAATTACCGCCCGTAACGCGATAATTTTGACAGCCCTAGTCAACTTCATCTATCTGTGCTGGATCGGCAGAAACAAAAACCAGGTTGGAGACCACTGTCATAAGGTACCAAGAGGTTCCCACCCCTAGTTGACGCCAACGCAATCTTGCTTCTATGTTGTATATTAGTATAGATGAAAAATATATTGTCCTAAAATAATACAATTGTTTAGATCTGAATCATTTAATTCTCCTAAGCTACTCATTTAACAAATTATTTTTTTCCTACTGAATTTATTTATATGAGCCTGTGTATGAACTGCATATTTATGTCATTCAATGGGACTTAACCATTGGATTCCAGTGTGTTAGCAAAGGACTGTTGTCCAGTTTCAATATTAACATTTACCAGGTGTGAGAAGAGGAACCTAATCTGGGAATTACCTTATCAACCTTTTCGTCGTCAAATAATATCCCTTCCAGAATAACTCAAATTTACTTCCACATTGACAAGTGAAGTGGCAATAAACTTGTACATTTGTACGGGGAAAACCAACCCAGTAAAAGCAGAACTAAGATTTTAACCCAGAACCTGAGAACTGTGAGGATGATATGTTAGCCACAACCGCACATTGCTGCCTAGTGATTTTTACCTGGATGAGATGAAATAATTTAAGTTACATAGATCAAAAACAGGGGTCATCAACAGAGGTTGGTAGTAACGCATTACATGTACTTTGTTACATTTACTGAAGTAACGTTTTGCGAAAAATGTATTTCTAACAGTAGTTTTACTAAGCCGTACTTTTTACTTTTACATGAGTAGATTTGTTAAGAAAAAACGTGACTCCTACTTTGGGCTAGACAAGATGCTATTGCAAAGAGTAGCACTACTAATTACTAATTTCACCAATGAGACGTCGCAGCAATAATCAAATGACTCCATTACACCAATCAGACACAAGCTTGCCGTTCTATGATCACGTCTATAAAGCGCCGTAACAAATGAAGTATTTGACATAGTGCGCTGTCCTCAACATGAATCGAAATCGCAGATTTAAAACTCTCTGCCAGTTTTTATTTGGCACCGACTGACCACGGAAAACCGGAGACATGATCCTATTAATTTCATATTAGTAACTATGAAGGAACTACAGTATTCACTATTCAAACTAGGAACTATTTTCTCCACTAGAGGGCAGGGCACTCATGCTCTTTGTAACGAATAATGCTTCATTACAGTTTTTTTCTCTCTTTAAATTGATTTTTTTTCTTCTTTGGCTTGATGTGGTTATGTAATGGGTTATTATATATACATATATATATATATATATATATATATATATATATATATATATATATATATATATATATATATATATATATTAGGGCTGTCAAACGATTAAAATTTTTAATCGAGTTAATTACAGCTTAAAAATTAATTAATCGTAATTAATCGCAATTAATCGCAATTCAAACCATCTATAATATATGCCATATTTTTCTGTAAATTATTGTTGGAATGGAAAGATAAGACACAAGATGGATATATACATTCAACATACGGTACACAAGGACTGTATTTGTTTATTATAACAATAAATCAACAAGATGGCATTAACATTATTAACATTTTGTTAAAGCGATCCATGGATAGAAAGACTTGTAGTTCTTAAAAGAAAAACGTTAGTACAATTTATAGAAATGTTATATTAAAACCCCTCTTAATGTTTTCGTTTTAATGAAATTTGTAAAATTTTCAATCAAAAAATAAACTAGTAGCCCGCCATTGTTGATGTCAATAATGACTTACACAATGCTCATGGGTGCTGAAGCCTATAAAATCAGTCGCACCCAAGCGCCAGCAGAGGGCGGCAAAACTCCATAAAACACAATTAACAAGTGAGCATTTCACTGTACCGTCATTTAAATCTGTCTGAGCGGGGCATCTGCGTTAATTGCGTCAAATATTTTAACGTGATTAATTTAAAAAAATAATTTACGCCCGTTAACGCGATAATTTTGACAGCCCTAATATACATATACTAGAAGCTAAAAAACATAATTATTATAAATCCAATAAGTATGGAGGGCACTGTAAGTTTGTGCTGAGAGAAAAAATACACCATTGTTTAAAAAAAACAAAACAAAATTAAACAGTTACTCAAAATGTTAGTCATTACTTGAGTATTCTTTTCACTAAATACTTTTTTACTTGTACTTGAGTACATTTTTGGACAACTACTTTTACTTTCACTTGAGTAACAATATTTTGAAGTAACGCCACTCTTACTTGAGTACAATTTTTGGCAACTCTACCCACCTTTGGTCATCAACATGTTTTCCCTGGGGACCACATCCCTAAAAATAGCTCACTAATGATTGGACATTGTGATTTCCGATCTAGTCCAAGTGAACATTTGAAAATGTACACACTAGCACAGTCATAGCACATTCTGTTAATATCTTGTTATCAGAGTCATTATCTTGTTATCAGAGTCATTAGTGTCTTCCCATAGATTCGTATCTAATATTTAAAGATAAATTGAGCTAATATATCAAGCAACCAGATTTAAAAAATGAAGGGCGTCTGAAATTCTCACATACATTCAAGTTCCAGCAACCCGTTGAACTACAATTGCAAGGCCTTCCTATGTTTACTTATAGCGGAATCACTTACTGTACTGTCGATTGCAGATGTATAAACATTTCCGACCAGATGAAACCAAACGTCCTTTCATCCAATTCGAGCACCTACCTCGTTAATAAAGCGCTGAAGATTCTTAAAATCTCCCGAGGTGTCGAACAAGCCGTGCACGATAATCACCGGTTTGTAGGCGACCGCTGCAGCCCACAGACACGCACCGAGTAGCGGCCACAGGAGGCTGTTTGTCCCGCTGCTTCTCCGGTTCATCGAGTCCGTCGCAAAGACCTCCATGGTAATAAATATTCGTGATAAAACGGTGCTCTACTAAAACAAAGAGGTGCTAATGATCCATCCATCCATTAGCTGTCAATTTAAAAGTTAAAATGAGTTCCATTTTCCGTCTTTGATTGACAGAGGACGGGACTTCCACTGACGCGGTGTTGTAATTAATATATGTGCTAAGAAAACGTGGGAGGAATTCTCTTTGACAATTGCACATGTAATACTCTGTAGTAAACACTGGCAGGTACTGCTACAGTGGAACGAGCGAACGTGGAGTGTTGTGTACTTGTTCCGGTCTAAATTTAAATGTGAAGGCACATTGAAAACGTCACTTCCTGTTTTAACGTTCGGCGTTAACAATTTAGTAGATAAAAATACAACCAATAATTTGAGCCATGAACGTTGACATTTGTTTTAGAAAGTACAGTACTCATAATTACTAGGGCTGTCAAACGATTAAAATTTTTAATCGAGTTAATTACAGCTTAAAAATTGATTAATCGTAATTAATCGCAATTCAAACCATCTCCAAAATATGCCATATTTTTCTGTAACTTATTGTTGGAATGGAAAGATAAGACACAAGACGGATATATACTGTACATTCAACATACAGTACATAAGTACTGTACTGTATTTGTTTATTATAACAAGAAATCAACAAGATGACATTAACATTAATGGATAGAAAGACTTGTAGTTCTTAAAAGATAAATGTTAGTACAAGTTATAGAAATTTCATAATAAAACCCCTCCTAATGTTTTCGTTTTATTAAAATTTGTAAGATTTTCAATCAAAAAATAAACTAGTAGCTCGCCATTGTTGATGTCAATAATTACACAATTCTCATGATGCTTAAAGAGCATACGACACCAGAAAAAAAAGTCTTAAATGGCATTATTATGTGAATTAGAATCATATTTTGAGACGATTCGACTATATACAACAATTTAGCAAAGCGCAGATGACGAGAAATTAGTCTTTTAATCTGCCGGTTAGCCACGCCTACAATTATAGGGCTTTAGCGTCCCCAACAGGTGGATGACGTCAGCGGTAGACTAGGCTCATCGGTTTTACTATTCAGCCCATTGAGGGGGAATTGTTCAGAACGAGGAAAACGAGACGAAGAGAGCTGCAAAATGTCATTGTTTCAGTCTCTCTACTCCCAATATTTTTACAGGATATTCTTTTTATCCAAGTATTTTTAAAATTATTATTATAAAATCAGTCGCACCAAAGCACCAGCAGAGGGAGACAAAAAACACAAGTAACAAGTGGCCATTACACTGTGCTGTCATTTTAATCTGTTTGAACGGGGCATGTGCGTTAATTGCGTCAAATATTTTAACGTGATTAATTAAAAACATTAATTACCGCCCGTTAACGCGATAATTTTGACAGCCCTAGTTTAAAGTTGAACCTCAAAAGTCAAATTGTTTAATATTGTTTATATTACTGGTAGGGCTGTCAAACGATTAAAATGTTTTAATCGAGTTAATTACAGCTTAGAAATTAATTAATCGTAATTAATCTCAATTCAAACCATCTATAAAATATGCCATATTTTTCTGTAAATTATTGTTGGAATGGAAAGATAAGACACAAGACGGATATATACATTCAACATACGGTACATAAGTACTGTATTTGTTTATTATAACAATAAATCAACAAGATGGCATTAACATTATTAACATTCTATTAAAGCGATCCATGGATAGAAAGACTTGTAGTTCTTAAAAGATAAATGTTAGTACAAGTTATAGATTATATTATTTTATTATATATATATATATATATATATATATATATATATATATATATATATATATATATAATATATATATATTTTTTATTTTATAGTAAAACCCCTCTTAATGTTTTCGTTTTATTAAAATTTGTGAAATTTTCAATCAAAAAATAAACTAGTAGCTCGCCATTGTTGACGTCAATAATGACACCATGCTCACTCATGGGACTAACCCAAAAAATCAGTTGGACCCAAGTGCCAGCAGAGGGCGCCAAACACCAAAAAACAAGTAACAAGCGGACATTACACTGTCCTGTCATTTTAATCTGTTTGAGCAGGGCATGTGCGTTAATTGCGTCAAATATTTTAACGTGATTAATTAAAAAAAAAAATTACCGCCTGTTAACGCGACAATTTTGGCAGCCCTAATTAGGTCATTTGGGGACATTTGGGGGGCGTGTCCTGGTCATATCAGGTCATTTGGGGAGATTTGGGGGCCGGTCCTGGTCATATCAGGTCATTTGGGGACATTTGTGGGGGCGTGTCCTCATCATATCAGGTCATTTGGGGACATTTGGGGGACACGTCCTTTTGATATTTGGTCATTTCCTGTTGATTTGGGGACATTTTTTTTTTTTTTTTTTTTGCCATTAAGAATGAATGGGAAATTTGGACGTCCATGGCCGTCAATAGCATCGACTTACATTTGCGTCAATGTAATCCAAGTACATTGGCAACAATAGAATCAACAAACATGGCCGTCAATGGCATTAAACAAAGTAAATGCCATTGAAAATGAATGGGAAATTTGGATGTCCATGGCCATCAATGGAATCTGACTAAATTGGCCTCAATTTAATGTTAATGCCATTGGAAATGAATGGGGAAATTTGGACGTCCATGGGCGTCAATGGCATCAACTTCCAAATGCGCCAAAGGAATCGGGGCCATTTGGGGGAAATGTTCTGTTGATATCTGTTCATTTCCAGTTAATTTGGGGACATTTGTTTTTTTGGCATTGAAAATGAATGAGAAATTTGGATGTCCATGGCCGTAAATGGCATCGACTTAACATATGCGTCAATGGAATCCAAGTATGTTGGCATCAACAGAATTGACATAGCCGCCAATAGCATCTGTCTAGATTCGCTTCAATTTAGACCGTTTCATCGATCGGCACCTTTCAAATATCGAAACGACCGGAATTTTCACGCAACGCAGGGAATTTTTTGAACGACCCCGAATAATTTTCCGTTCGCCTGTAAAACGCCAATTTTTCACCGATTTTGGGGGAAAAAAACAACAAATTTTTAAAATGTATCTAGTCCTACCATTTTTGAACAAATCACATAAATTGGACATCAAAAATTCCGGGATGGTGAGGGGCATAAAAGCGTTCCCTTGGAAATTTGCCAAAAACTTTCCCATTTATTTTTAATGGGATGCAACGTTGGTTCCAATTTCCCATTCACTTCCATTGGAATTTCGAATGGAATTTACAGTGCATTGATGCCATTGACGGCCATGTATGTCGAATCTATCGATGCCAATGTACTTGGATTCCATTTACACATATGTAAGTCGATGCCGTTGACGGCCACGGACGTCCAAATTTCCCGTTCATTTCCAATGTCATTCGTATGGCATTGAAGCACAAGTACATAATTGCAAATGAGTGCTATGCACGTCCTTGCCATTGACTGTCATGTATGTCGATTCTATTGATGCCAATGTACTTGGACTCCATTTACGCATATGTAAGTCGATGCCAGTGACGGCCATGGATGTCTAAATTTCCCTTTCATTTCTAATGGCATTTACATTTCAACCAAGATTGTGCAAACAGATTAACCAACAAATTTTCTGCTGAAACAAGCAGCTGCAATCAACTGATTACACTTGTAGGAGATCAGATTGGTGAAAAGATGACCTATTCATTGATTGGAATGAAATCCAGTACCCTCTTGGCCCTTTGGGGAATTGGTTTGACACCCCTGCTATAAATGTTTGGATGGCTTTACTTAAAGCAGACACTGCATTTTCATCTGTGTGATTTTGACAAAGATCAGATAACATTTGATTTTATGTAAAAATGTGTGAAATTCCAAAAGGTTCAGATACTTTTTCATACCAATGTATATGAAGTTTTAAAATAGGACATTCATGGAAGGTGCACCTTATAGTGCGGAAAATACGGTACAGGGAAAACGCATCGGTACTTATACAATTTTCAAGTTACAATACTACTTCCAGAACCAATTAATTTCCGAATGTACCACTGTAGTTGGATATGCCTTAAGATTATGGCATGTTGATAACTGCATGTGACATCCTCATCACGTTAGTCAGGGCATACATTGGCCGGATGACCTGAACAAAGACCATGTTGTCCATAAGCAATAAAATGAGCTTTATTAACCAAACCAACAAATTGTGCGTTAACATCCCTTACAAAATGTGTCACGCATGCTTTATTCATGCAACAACACCATTAGTTACAATCAGAAATTTGCTCCCCCATATTTTGGTCCTTCAAAGTTCAAACACATCAAGTGACCAACGATTCTGAAGAGATGGTGACAACAGTGCAACATACTATACATACAAACGCTTTGTCTGAGATTCACGCTGAAGTGTTAATGCGATTTCTTTTCACATAAGAGCGTGACGTGCAGCTACGAATGCAAACATTCAAGAACTTAACCTTCATAAACACTGACATTCTTGTGTTTGTGTTGCTTAAGATAACAGAGGAGCGCAAATCGAAACACTCCAGCTTGTTGCCACGCTACACAGTAGGCTCCAGTAGCTCGTAGAGTTGGCTGAGGGTTTCTCTGACGGCGACACCCAGAGTTTCTGCATTGGTCTCCTCGCAACAGTTGAAGGCAGTTATGGAAAAGTGGACGTGGTCAGACTGAGGGTTGTAGCATATGGCGTAACCGTCAGGGACCAGGGGCCCAAAGCACATCACGCTATCTGTGTTTGCAGGCACCTAAAGGGATAACGACAATTATAGTAAGCTTGGGGAGTAAAAACAAATACATACAAAAAGCCATGTTCACAATTGTAACTAGAAACTGCAACTTCTGGAGAAATTACTCTGGGTCTTTGCTGTGTGGGGATACAGATCTTAGCTCCGCCCAGGTTGATTTGGCGACATTTCGGGCAAGGGCGTAGGTTTCGTCTGAACATTGGTAGGGACGATGTAACAGCATAACCTGCATGTACACTTTTTGCTTAGGAAGGAACATTATTAACCCAAACAGATTGGGTGAACGGGGGTCAGGGCAACATTTCTCATGAAAATGAACCTAATTAATTGATAGGCCAAATGATCAAGGCAAAAATAAATCAGTTTTGACCTATACTAACTTTCATGTGTATTGGTTCAGGGTTATACACCGTTTGATTCAAACCTTTGTTTTCCAAAACTACTGAACTACTTTATTAGCAAATTCAACATACACAATAAATACAAACTTATGAATAATTTCTTAACTGTCCAGGAATGCAAAAAAAAAAAAACATTTTTCTTTAGACCACCCAACATTGTCTGTCTAAATTAATAAATATAACTGAAAAAAAATCATAACGTTAACAGCAGAAAACACATACAGGACATTCCTCTTTAAGCAGCTTCCCACTTGAGTTTTGCAGGTTAGCATGTTCACACAGTTTAATGTCATGCTAACTCTGATGCAGGTCGGACTTTCAGTAGCAAAATTAGTGATGTTTCCCATGTCCACAACACTGACGTCTTTTACATTCCTTACAGTAGCTGCTGCTGGCCGAAAAAAACTTCTAATATCCCTCCTCTTCAAAGGGGTCGGAGGAGGCGGTATGTTGTCGACATGTTGTATTTTTGTTGGGGCTGTGTGGGTGTGCATGTGTATGTATGTGTGTGTGTGGGGGGGGGGGGCATGGCATCAGCCAATCCAACGTGCATATGAGGTTAAATAAAATTATAACGGTCTGGCACATTCAGCAAGTGAAAAGGGGTAAATATAAGTCTAAAAAAAATAATGTAAAAATATCACTTAATAATAGTAGGGTCAATTCTATCTTTAAAACATAACAAAAGACAATCTAAATTACTTACATAACTGAACTCATTATACAATACAAATAAGGTTGCCTGAAAGTTGGTGGTGACAATTTGAGGATCCTGAAAAGTTGGTAGTGTTATGTCCCGACGGTCCCTATGCAAACCTACGCCCTTGATTTTGGGGACAATATCCGGTCACTTCCTGTTGATTTGGGGACATTTGGGGGACATGTCTTGGTTATATCAAGTCATTTGGGGACATTTGGGGGTGGTGTCCTGGTCATATTAGGTCATAACCATCAATGGCATTGACTTACATATGCGTCTATGGAGTCCAAGAACATTAGCATCAATAGAATCGACGTACATGGCCGTCAATGGCAATGACGTGCATAGCCCTCATTTGAATTGTGCGTCAATGCAATGCCAATGACATTGGAAAAGAATGGGAAATTTGGACGGCCATATTTCCCATTAATTTCCAATGGCATTTACATTGCACTGAGGCCAATTTAGACCTCTGCCATTGACGGCCATGGACGTCCAAATTTCCCATTCATTTTCAATAGGAAAAAAAAACAAATGTTCCCAAACTAACAGGAAATCAACAGATATCAAAAGGACGTTTCCACCAAATGTCCCTGATTCCATTGACGCATATGGATGTCTATGACATTGACGGCCATGGACGTTCAAATTTCCCATTCATTTCCAACTGCATTAACATTATATTGAGGCCAATTTAGACAGATGCCATTGACGGCCATGTATGTCAATTCTGTTGATGCCAATGTACTTGGATTCCATTGACGCATATGGATGTCCATTCCATTGACAGCCATGCACGTTCAAATTTCCCATTCATTTCCAATGGCATTAACATTACATTGAGGCCAACTTAGACAGATGCCATTGACGGCCATGTATGTCAATTCTGTTGATGCCAATGTACTTGGATTCCATTGACGCAAATGTAAGTAGATGCCATTGACGGCCATGGACGTCCAAATTTCCCATTCATTTTCAATGGCAAGAAAACAAATGTCCACAAATAAACAGGAAATGACCAGATAACAATAGGACGTGTCCCCCAAATGTCCCCAAATGACCTGATATGACTAGGACAGGCCCCAAATGTCTCCAAATGACCTAATATGACCAGGAAGCCCCCCCAAATGTCCCCAAATGCCCTGATATGACTAGGACACGCCTCACAAATGTCCCCAAATAACGTGATACCCCTAGGACACGCACCCAAATGTCCCCAAATAACCTAATATGACCAGGACACGTCCGCCGAATGTCCCCAAATGACCTGATATAAACAGGACATGTCTCCCAAATGTCCCCGAATCAACAGGCAGTGACCTGATATTGTCCCCGAAATGTCCCCAAATGACAAGATCCAATTTGCAAGGCTTTTCCACAGATTTTTGCATTTTATTATTTCTCTCGTTTTCTTAGTGACTATTTCTTTCTGGTAACGTAGTCCTGAGTTTATAATTCATTATTATTCAATCATTTATTGTTCATTCAATTTTTGCACTATGAATGCAAATAGTCTTCTCAAACAACCAATCCAAAGCATCTTAGTTTGGAGAAATCCAATGGTCAATTAGCATAACTGTTGTGCTAAACTGTGACCAGCCCTTGTACTAAGGCAGAAAGCTTCTATATTCACTTTGAAGGCAAAAAGCCTATTGGCCCAAACCTAATAATAAAAACTGATACTAATATTATCTGATATAATTTAAAAACACTTTTGTTCGCCGATTTTATAGGCAATATATTGGAAAACCTTCTTAGATTTTTTTTGATTTTTTGTTAATCTAAAATACTGTTCTCCTCCATGAATGCTCCACCAATGCCCCAATGAGTACACAGAGCCCTAACATTAGAACTAAGACTGCCCCAAAAAGGCCTTTGCTATCTTCAATAGAGAGACTTCAGGTCCCCTGGGCAGCACCCTTGTCTGTGCTTGGTAAAAACACTTTTCCAACCCACTTCAGACTTGCTACTAACAGTAAATAATCACGCTTGCATTTTTTTGGTGCTGATCTGATAGGCCAAACGGTCCTTGCTTTATGTTCACGCTCGTACAAGCATGCGAGCGTAACACAGGCTGCAGTTACACTTTAGGCCAGAGGTGGCAGCCGTGAGTAAAAAAAGTGACAAACTCTGTACAGTCCCTTTAAATCAAAATAAACTATAATTTCCAAAATCAACAAATGTAAATTTAGACAAACGCACCTGTCCGGTTCGGAGTTTCCAATGAGTCGCTAGGCCAAAGGCAGTATCCATGAAGATTTTGGGAACACTCAGTCCCTCTTCAATGGCCTGCAACTTAAGCGCCAGCAGGTGTCTGTCGATGCCGTGTCCTTTAACTACCTGCATAGAGTGCTTGTATGAGAGTTGCACTTCACGTCTACGTATTGTCACTTAGGGTACGTACGCCAAAGTCAAGGTACTACATTAGCTGTGTTACCTTATCAGTCAGAGCAGAGTAGGCATCAATCGCTTCAGTCAATAATTGGAGCTTGGCTTCACGCTGAACCAACCACAAGAAAAAAATAGTATAGCAATAGTTTTCTTATCTCAAAGAAGGCATTTGAAATAAGAGAGGTATATCCGCTCACCGACACCGATGGGTCGATAAAGGCAAGGATGAATTTAAGCGTCTGGGTTGAAGGCGAGCGGATGTACTCGGTCCTTCCTTTACGAAACATCCGCTGAGAGGCGATGTCGCAGGAAGCGCACACTTCTCCGTGAACTCTAGCAACACAAACAGAAAACATCTACAAATACTAAACGGCACACAGAGTATGGATTATTCTTTTTCAACTTTGTTTGCTAAAGATTAAATTTTGAAACAACAAAAACTGCTCTCAGCCCTGGAGGTCACACCTACGCACTGTTTGTACACCAATTGGACATTTCATTATGTACACATGTGCAACTTAAACTGGCTGTAGAATGCATATTTTATGTTTCAAAGGGATATTTTCCAATCTTAAAATAATTTGGTATAAATTAGGGCTGTCAAAAATATCGCGTTAACAGGCGGTAATGAATTTTCTAAATTAATGACTTTAAAATATTTGACGCAATTAACGCATATACCCCGCTCAAACAGATTAAAATGACAGTACAGTGTAATGTCCGCTTGTTACTTGTTTTTTGGTGTTTGGCGCCCTCTGCTGGCGCTTGGGTCCAACTGATTTTACGGGTTAGTACTATGAGTGAGCATGGTGTAATTATTGACATCAACAATAGTGAGCTACTAGTTTATTTTTGATTGAAAATTTTACAAATTTTAATAAAACGAAAACATTAAGAGGGGTTTTAATATAAAATTTCAATAACTTGTACTAACATTTATCTTTTAAGAACTTCAAGTCTTTCTATCCATGGATCGCTGTAAGAGAATAGAGAATGTTAATACATAATAAACAAATACAGTACTTATGTACCGTATGTTGAATGTATATATCCGTCTTGTGTCTTATTTTTCCATTCCAACAATAATTTACAGAAAAATATGGCATATTTTATAGATGGTTTGAATTGCAATTAATTAATTTTTAAGCTGTAATTAACTCGATTAAAAATTTTAATTGTTTGACAGCCCTAGTATAAATGCATTTTTTGCACAATGCTACATTTTAGCTTCAATGTCAAAACTATTAGGCAATCTTATGGGCTTGGGATGAGCTCAGCATAGTTGAACACAATTGCAATGTCTAAAAAATAGAGCTGAAACTGAATTGCCTCATAGACTTACGGGACATGGGCTGATAAAGAGGGGACCTTCATTGCTGGCGATGGTGTCAAAGCTGACCGAGTGGAATCACAGACAAAGAGCTATTTACGGTGAAAATTCTTGTGAATAAAAACTTAAATCCCCAAATTCTTTATGGGTATGGATGTAAATCAGTCTCCATTCTTGGTTAAAAGAAAAAAACATTTTTTTTAAAACCTGTGCATTTAGCTTTTATTTTACCTTATTATGTCCAAGTGCAATACTAGTTTGTTAGTAAATGTAGCTAGCGGCCGCCTGATGTAAACAGAGCCTTTCCGGTGAAAATTCTCGTAAATAAATGCTTAAACCCCCTGATTCTTTATAGATATAGACGTAAAACAGTCTCAATTCTTGGTTAAAATAAAAATTAAAAAAAATTAAAAAGTGCAGTTAGGGTTTATTTTACGTAAATATGTCGAAGTACAATGCGAGTCTGTTAGTGAATGTAGCTAGCGACCGCCTAATGTAAACAGAGCTTTTCCGGTGAAAATTCTTGTGAATAAATGCTTAAACCCCCAGATTCTTTATAGATATGGACGTAAAACAGTCTCGATTCTTGGTTAAAAGCAAAAAAAAAGTGCAGTTAGTGTTTATTTTACGTAAATATGTCGAAGTTCAATGCTAGTCTGTTAGTCAATGTAGCTAGCGGACGCCTGATGTAAGCAGAGCTTTTCCGGTGAAAATTCTTCTGCATAAATGCTAATCCCCGAATTCTTAATAGATATGGATGTAAAACAGTATTGATTATTGGTTAAAAGCAAAAAAAACGTGCAGTTTGCATTTATTTTCCATAAATATTGCAAACTATGACGCCAATGTAGTAGCGGCTAATTACTCCCATTGATTTTTTTCACAACGTTTCAAAACGCATGCATGGTACGAACAATATAATAGTTACCTTAAATCTTCGAACAAATCACTTTTAAGACAATTCTTCTTGTTTGTATGCGGTACGGCTTGCGTACTTTTTCAACAGAAATCTGGCATTAGGCGCTGCGTGTTTGTGAATAGCTCCTCTTGATGTGAGCGGCCCCCTACTTGAATGCGAGGCGCAGTGCATGACCGATCTGAGCCGTCAATACATTATGAAGTCTATGATTGTGTTTTGTAATGTGCTAAATATTTTATACAGGTTGTTATTAGATTGCATGCGTAGTTCTTGGAAGTATTGTGTTTTATTGTTTATGCATTATACAATGGTTTCATATTTCCATCTCTGTGTTTGCTGCTGCAGAAATACTGTAGTGGACTACATGCTATAATAATAAAAAAATGGTGTTCGTAACAGTACTTGTGCTGGCAGCGCAGGTCAAAATGACACCATTACCTTCAATTCTGATGAAGGTGTGTTGTCAATAGAACTCATAAAGCAATTACAGTTACTTTTGCTCTCACATTAGTAGAGGAAATAATGAAATAAATACAAATATGATGAAGGCGGACAAATGCGATTTTCAGGCAATGAAAGCATCCGCTCCTTTTCAAAAGTAGCAAACAAATGTAAAATCCGGTTAAATTACAGTCATGTGAAAAAATTAGGACATCCCATTTAATATTCAGTTAAGGGGTAACACTAGCATTTAGGTGGTAGGGTTTCCTAACTTTTTCCTCAGTTAGAATATGCATTTTTCTTAATTTTTGTTTTTTACCTGCAATTCAATCACTTTCTTTTCCAGAGATAAAGGAAAAACAAAGATCAGACAGTGATATGTAAACATATCTTAACAAAGAACTGAATATTCAATGGGGTGTCCTAATGTTTTCACTTGACTGTATGTGTAGAAAAGTGGCAGAATATACTAGAGCTGTCCCGACTAGTCACGTCATCGATGACGTAAATCCGTCGATGAGCACAACATCCCGTCGACGGTTAATGAAGGGTTAAAAAAATATATGCATGGAAAGTTAAGAATGTCGGACGCTTGGTATGCAAGCGGGGAAAGTGGCACAAAGCCAAAAAAGCGCACCAGAGTCCAAAACATTGACTTATTTTTAAAGAAACAAAGGAGGGTACACTGTCCCGTCTCTTCAATGCCAAGCTTGGCTGCACGTCAGCCGTGAAGGATAACGACAGGAGATTGTAAGTCCGTCTTACTAACTAATGACACGTTTTATTGAAGTTGCTAAGCCTGTCGCGCTATGCAATGAGTATATTTATCGCATGGTAAATAAAAATGAGGGCAGTCATTTTCACGGCTGCGTTTTATCGCTTCGCACGCGCGCGTGCGTGCATGCTGATGGCATATGAGACTCCAGTTCTTTTCTCTCATCAACACGCTGTAAAATTAAAGTTCAGACATACAAAATAAGAAAACACATCTATATTAAACACTATATACGTTAGCATTGCTACACTGAGGTGAATGGGGAAAAAAGACGACCTACTTTAGCCGGCTATAAAACAGGCATCCTTCTCCAAAACTTGCAGTTAAAAGGTGACACTTCAAACATGAAAAATCACTGGTTAACAGCATTTGCAAAAGGAAAAAAATCTATTGCTGACAACACATGCAATGACAAAAAGTGCTTTTTTTGCGGAGAGTAAAGCTTAAATTAGCGGTTTAGCGAACGCACTTCCGGTGAACATTTCATAATAAAAGCATGTAATGTTCGTCATATAAATAACGATTTCTGGAGTTAATCCCACATACTTCAGATTCTACACTAAAGCCTGAGTTATACTCCCGCGTTGCGGTGACGGCGTAAAGACTACGGCGTCATTCGACATTCGATAGTTCTGCGGTGAGGGAACGTGTTGCTCTGTAATTCACCGCCAAGCCACTAGAGGGATGTGGCGTTATGTTTGTACGGTTTTGGGGCATGCTGGTTTACTTCCGCTAGTCGGAGAAAAAAATAAACAATGCAAGATGGAACTCTTGAAAGTAAATATTCTGCTCATCAACACTGAATAAATATTGAACATACAAATGTTGACGGGCAGGCGACGCAGAAGACGGTTTCGAGGCGGTCTGGCCGACTTTTGATGCCGCACAGAGAGTTTTAGACTCGGGTGGAGAGAGCTAGCTGTGGCGGCTAGCTTCAAACTGGCGTCGAGCACTGCGTTCAAGGTCTGCAAAGCCCTCCAGCCTGATTTGTTTGCCGTGTCCTACAACCAGCCAGTGGGAAGCCATAGCAGATTTCTGGCGTCTAGGGAACTTCCCAAACTGCGTTGGGAGGCTTGATTTTAAGGTTATCATAAAAAGCACCGAGGCACTCTCAATCAGTGATGATGTATTGTGTGTGTGAACTGTCTGTTATTGAAAATTAAAGATCAAAACAACTCTTTTGACACAAAATCTGTGCTTTATTCTTCATATACTTGAAACATATGTACACAGTAAATGATGAAGTGCACCAACCAAAAATACGACATAAAGTGATAAAAAGTTGGCAGTTTTTGGCCGACTGTGTCACCGCTTCGTGTGGCCACTCGATTCCAACCACCCACGTCTCGGTGGTTCTTCCATTTATTTATTTTTTCGATCGCCGACCTTGCCATTTGGCAGTCACAATAATAATTTCTTGACGAGACTTGCTCTTCGATGATACTCCCGTCGGCTTGGTGCATTTTTGCGTGTAGAAAATAATGTTTGATTCTATTCTACAATGGCGGTGTTTTCGCCCGGAAACAACAGTCTGAGCGGACCAATCACAGTCCGTTTTCGCTACGTCAACGCGTCTACGCGACGCGAAGGTTAGAAAAATCGAGAGGTGCGCGTCAGGCTACGGCGTAGGGTCGTAACTCGATTCTTCCTTGACGGCGTAGGTCTGACGCGGAAGTATAACTCGGCCTTAAGAATACCTTTAAAATGACACCCTTTATGAAAATTCTGATTGGCAATGAATAATTATTATAATACTATTATATATAGTACTACAGTATACTATAATATTAATGCTAGGTATTTTTTTAAGAATTGTTTTAAATCATTTTGGAAAGGTGAAGTCAGTGTTCTGAATCTGTTTACATTCCATTCTTTTGCACAAGTTAATTCTATCAGCATTTTAACTCATTATTTGTGATTTATTATTGTTATTTATCTGTTTATTTGTACTTTATTCTAGAATTTAAGTGTTCCAAAATGTTTTTGTGAATTGACAAGCGTCCCAAAAAATTTCATTGCTAAATTAGTAAAAAAAAAAAAAAAAAAAAAAAAAAAAAATTTTTTTTGAAATAAGATTAGTCGACTAATCGTAAAAATAGTCGGCTGACTAATCGGGAGAAAATTAGTCGTTTGGGACAGCCCTAGAATATACGTAACGATACAGCTGAATGTCAGTTTCTTTACCTGTAGTAGGCCAGCTGCAGAGCCACCTGGATAAAGGAGTTGGGACTCATTTTGTGTTTTTTGGGAAGGTCTTTGCCAAACTTTTTAAAGTTGAAGACATTCACATCCAAGTCATTGATTAGTCTGGAAATATATTGAGAAAATAGGTTAGTGATTTTTCTTAGCAGACTTTTTAAACATGCTTTTGTGATTTAAAATGCACAAAAGCTAGGGTCGACTACGTACAGCTAGATAAGTCTTTTCTTCTAGGTATCAAGACTGCAAATACTTTAAATTGTTATCCAAGTTATGTAACTTACATATCAAGGTTCTGCTTGGCATTTTCTATGTCTCTCTTGATTTCTCTGTCTATATGGAAGTATAGCTTCTTGGGCATTGGGAGTGGGACCAGTGGTGTTCTCCTAGTGTCTGGAGTTTCACTGCAAATGAGGAAAAAAACACAAATGCGCATAGTAAATGTACAGTGCCCTCCATAATTATTGGCACCCCTGAAAAAGATGTGTTTTTTAGCTTCTAATATTTTTTTTTAATTCAAATAATATGGGACCTTAATGTAAAAAAGAGAAAAACCCAACCTTCAATACAAGTGCACTCATTCAGTGGGGAAAAAAATCCCACATTAAGAAAAAAATTATTTGACATCAAATAATGTGTGTCACAATTATTAGCACCCCTGGTGTTAATACCTTGTACAACCCCCTTTTGCCGACAAAACAAGGTCTGGGGACTGAGATGGCCATGGGAGGAGCTTGATTTTGTGTCTGGTGAACCAGTTCTGTGTAGATTTGGCCATATGTTTAGGGTCATTGTCTTGCTGAAAGACCCATTGACGACCCATCTTCAGCTTTCGGGCAGAGGGCAACAGATATTGATTTAAAATGTGCTGGTATTTCAAAGCATTCATGATGCCATGCACCCTAACAAGGTTCCCAGGGCCTTTGGAAGCGAAACAGCCCCACAGCATCACTGACCCACCCCCATACTTCACAGTGGGTATGAGGTGCTTATCAGCATGCGCATCTTTCGTGGCCCGCCAGACCCACTTAGAGTGTTTGTTGCCATAAACCTCAATCTTGGTCTCATCTGACCAAAGCACACGGTCCCAGTTGAAGCCTGGGACCGTGTGTATTTTTGTGTGAATTTGTATATATATAAAATTTACGGTTCCCAAGAAATTTGTAAAAAAAAACTTTCCGTTTCATTTTTAATGGGATGCAACGTTCAAATTTTCCATTCACATTGCATTGATGCCATTGACAGCCATGTATGTTGAATCTATTGATGCCAATTACAGTGGTACCTCTACATACGATCACTTCGACACACGATCTTTTCGACATCCGACGTAAAATTTGAGCCGCCATTTGTTTCTACATCCGACGAATTGCTCGAAATACGACGACATGACAGCACTGCAAACGAACGCACGGTGGATTTTCTTGTGTGAGAAATCAACACAGTTTTCAAAAAAAGTTGATACAGTTGGAGAAACAAGGAAAAAAGTGATGCTTACCTTTGAAATGAAGATGCAAGTTATAGAAAAATATGAGCTTGGGGTGCGCGTACCTGAACTGGCTCAACATTACAGCTCCATGGTCCTCTTCCGACCACCGTTCGCCACTATTTATAAGTTAAGGTGACAATTATTATTGTGGTAACATTGCCAAGGAAATCGCCAGCTTCGTCACGTTTTTATCATTTATTTAAGAACTTATCCAACACAAAACGCCCATTGTCTTATGCAGTTGACTGCTCTCAAGAAAACGAAAGTATTATCTCTACCGCACCGACCTATCTCACTGAGACGTCAGCTTCGCGGTGCGTTCAGGGACAGTAAAAAGTGTCCGCCATATTAGAATCCGATTCGTTACATTATTTACAGGAATAATTATTAATTATTCTTCTTATTATTATATTATTCTGAATTATTTATTGATAACATATTTGTTTTTCTATGTTTAATTGCCATTTGTAACAGTGCCAGCAGTATTTATTAAGAATTTAGTGTATGTTTTTAGGCTTTGGAACGAATTAATGGAATTATAATGTATTCCTATGGGAAAATCCTGCTCGACATACGACCATTTCGACTTACAAACAAGGTCCTGGAACGAATTAAATTCGTATGTAGAGGTACCACTGTACTTGTATTCCATTGACGCATATGTAAGTTGATGCCATTGACAGCCATGGATCTCCAAATTTCTCATTCATTTCCAATGGCATTTACATTGCATAGATACCATTGACGGTCATTCATGTCAATTCTCCTGACGCCAATGTACTTGGACTCTATTGATGCATATGTAAGTCGAAGCCATTGACGGCAATGGACGTGCAAATTTCCAATTCATTTCCAATGGCAAAAAAAACTAATGTCCCCTAATCAACAGGAAATGACCCGATATCAATAGGAAGTGTCCCCCAAATGTCCCCGATTCCATTGACGCATATGGAAGTCGATGCCATTGACGGCCATGGACGTCCAAATTTCCCATTCATTACCAATGGCATTTACTTTGGTTAATACCATTGACGGCCATGTTTGTCGATTCTATTGATGCCAATGTACTTGGATTCCCTTGACGCAAATGTAAGTTGATGCCATTGACGGACGGCCATGGACATCCAAATTTCCCACTCATTTTCAATGGCAAAAAAAAAAAAAAAAAAAAAAAAACAATGTCCCCAAATCAACAGGAAATTACCAAATATCAATAGGACATGTCCCCTAAATGTCCCCAAATGACCTAATATGACCAGGACACGTCCCTCAAATGGCCTGATATGACCAGGACCCCCCCCCCCCCCCCCCAAATGACCTGATATGACCAGAACACACCCTCCAAATGTCCCTAAATGACCTGATATGACCAGGACCTGTCCCCCAAATGTCCCCAAACCAACAGGAAGTGACCTGATATTGTCCCCGAAATGTCCCCAAACCAATCTGGGCGGGGCTAAGATCTGTATCTCCACCGAACAAAGCCCCAAAGTAATTTCTCCAGAAATTGCAGTTACATTTGCAGTGATTAGAAACATTAAAATATACAAATAAGTTTTTTGTTTTTGTAATTAGACTTTTTTGGGGGGAGAGGGTGACATGTCCTATATGTATCTCTTTCCAATGTTGTTAAATCTGAATAAATACATTGAACACATAATTTTTAAAAATGTAAATAAGTTCCGCCTCTATTTCGCAGATTTAGAATTTTCGCGGGGGGGGTTGGTAACCCATTAATCGCGAAAATGAGGGATCACTGTATTAAGTACTAGGGTTGTCAATAATGACAAGGCCTACTTTTTACAATTGAATCCTTAAGAGGACATTGAATAATTACATATCACATATTAGGTTAATATAGCTCTTATTACCAGTAGTGCAGGATAAAATCCAGCAGTGTCGCTATGGGTGGCCCTTCAGCCGTGGCTTGTTCATACAGGAGACCCCAGGATCCGTCCTCGCCAATCACGAACTGTACAAACACATAAAGTCAACAAACTGGCCTTGAGAGTCATTTCATCTTTTGTTCATGTTCACCCCGAGCAGCTTGGTCTCTCACCTGAAGAGTTTTGTCAAACCAGCGGTTGCCACTGTTGGAGAAGGTCCCGCCACCGTGAAGAACCTGGGCTGCTTTGCGGCTAGCATATCTGTGGAACAAAGTTGCAGCCTCTTATAAAGCGCATTCTTTCATGAAGTACTCAAAGTACTTTTTGAAGTTGTTTCAGCATATGTTACAATGGTGGTAAAACACCTTATTCATACACTGATGTTCTGTTTCCTAGCAAGCAAGCAATTACAAATCATTCATTGCCAGCTTTTTTCAGTTGACATGACCATTTGCTATCAATAGCCGTCAATGGTAGTGAATGTTATTAATCAAAATAGAAGTGTTTTTTGTGCATACTTCTCATCTGATATCCTCATAACTGGAGAATCCAGACAGAGCGAGAAAAGACCCTTCTCGATCGACCGGACTGATTCACGGTTCAGTTTGTCTGGGTCACAGAGACAAAAAGGCACAAAGGACAAAACCAAAAATATGTAAATGGACAATTCTTACACACACCATTTTAATCCTGATTTCCAAAAGCGTACAGTACCGATTTGTTGGCAATAACATAATGTGTAGATATTTTAAGATACGGCATCTACCATTCAGCAGGCGGTTGTAGGCCTGGCCCCATATGTGTCGATGTTCACTTGTCAGGATGCCCATTGGCTCCTTGTCCGTCTTCCAGGACTGAGACCTGATCCTCAGCAGCTGCGCGTGAATCTGGCTTTCCGTCAGGCGGGAGCCGTCGCTGTTGTACACATCCAGCTGGAAAAACTGGAATACCATTTGCCACGTTTGTCGTTTACCTTCTCAATGTGATTGGTTTCCAGAAAGATGACAAAGGTGTCTAAAGTTTTGCATCTAGTGTTGCTTTAAGTACCAAACGCAAGATGGACAGTTTGGCTGCACTGCTTAGCAGGAGGGAGGGTGTGGCGCTGTGCGAGCATGACGCTGAAAATCAATAAGTATATATTTTTTAAATTAAAAACCTGATCCTTTTCACCCGATTCCGATCTTCTGAAAAATGGCGCGATCAGTCCGCTTTCCGATCAAGTGATCAGATTAGGACATCCCCACAAATTTTTTTTCAACCCAAAAAAAATAATATATCATATATAGTTACACTTACTAGAGATGCCAATCGATCGGGTCCGATCACGTCATTTTCAAAGTATCGGAATCGGCAAAAAAATATCGGATATGCCTTTTTTTAATATATATATATTTTTTAATTAAATCTTTTTCTAATTGTATTTAACGTTACAGACATAATATGATAGAGTCTTTAGTTTAGGCTTAAGGTTGGGTTATCAAATTTATCCCGATTGCGACGGTAATTAATTTTTTAAAAAATGTATCACGTTAAAATATTTAACGCAATTAATGCATGCACTGCACGACCCACTCACGCATTGTCGCATTTAATCTGTAATGGCGCCGTTTTACCTACAGAGAGATAAAAGACAGCGTAAAATGAGTAGAGTGAATTTTGGCAGCTTTTGGAGCCTTTTTTTAATTGGTTAAAGCCTAGCAATCCCTCTCCCTATAAAAAGAAATATCAAAGGAAGCAATGGGGGGAGGCAAGGTAGCAAATGATCTTTTTCTTAACACCTTATGTTATTTCCCAACGCAGAGAAGATATATCAATTGGTAGCACTACGCACAGTCATGGTTCCACTTCCCATCATGCATTTGGGCATGGCTACAGTATCATTTACTGAAAGCTCAACAAATACACTAGATGGCAATATTTAGTCACAATTTACAAAGTCACAAGTCTTTATCTGTGGATCCCTCTCACAGAAAGAATGTTAATAATGTAAATGCCATCTTGAGGATTTATTGTCATAATAAACAAATAGAGTGCTTATGTTGAATGTATATTTTCGTCCGAGTTTTATTCATTTTTTTCTTAATGCATTGCCAAAATGTATATGATCGGGAAAAATTATCGGGAATGATTGGAATTGAATCGGGAGAAAAAAAAAGCAATCGGATCGGGAAATATCGGGATCGGCAGATACTCAAACTAAAATGATCGGGAGCAAAAAAACATGATCGGAAAAACCCTAACAGTTACATATGCAGTATATGGAGACGTTCGTTTATACTGGATCTATTCATTCAAGCAAATTGCAATGTAAGATGGAAAGTAATGGTCAGCAAATGTGACTAGTGTGGATAAATTAGCTCAACTTTGCTCACCTGATAGTTCCTGACCACAGTGATGTGGCTCGGTGACCGTCGAGAGGTTCTGTGGTGCACGACGTGGTCGTGTTTAGGCCCCGGGATGCGACATGAAGAGAAGAGCAGTGGATAGAGCTCCATACATAAAGGCCTGCCACGCATGTATTCCACTGGCAACTGTCCACTAAAATAGATAAGAGTTTGATTAAAGTGGCTATGACACCACTGACAATGGGTTTCAATGGATGGAGACGTTGCTCTGTAAACAAAGCAATAATTGAATTTTATTTAGCCTTCTAGTTTTAATGGGTTTCTAGTAGGCCTGAATGATATTGGAAAAAAACTATCATTGCGATTTTTGGGGGGCTTGCAATATATTGCGATATTACATTGCGATATGAAAACTAGAAGAATTTTCACCTCATAACTTGAATAGCCTTGTTTGGGATATGACTGAACGATATTGAAACAATTGGAAAGAATTAACATGTAACAGGTAGTCCCTGGGTCACGACGTACGTGGTTTTGCCCGCATAAGGCTGTAAGTTGTTTCCGCTAACATATTTTTGTGTATGCATTTGTAACTATGTTTACAGCTACAGTTTCTGGAGTTTCGGGTTAGCGATTTGCTATGAGAATTGTAAATACATTATCTTTCGTGGCATTTAAGCTCGATGACTTTTGTTAGCCAAATTAGGCTAATTTAATCTACTAAATTTCCATATTGAGCAGATTAGATGGATGTTTGAACATCAACTGTTTTGTGTCAAGGGTTTTATTGCTAAAAGGCATGTCATTTTGAACATAAGTGTACATATGACAGAACTCGTATTATTAATGAAGTAAATTTTAAAAAAACATACTGTGAGGTACAATGAGGTACTGTTTATGCGACAAAAAAAAAAAAAAAAACGACGAGACAAAATGGCGGGCGAGACTCTGGCGTCATAAAGTCGAAATCGCTCAAGTCCAGTACTTCAAATCCCGGGGACTACCTTGATATTTTTTAAATCATAAACTCAATCCTTTTAACTTGATTCCTATCCTCTGAAAAATGGCACAGTCGGCATGGTTTCTGATCACGTGATCGGATCGGGGACATCCCTAATTTATATCATGCCATTTATCTAGGTTTACTGGATATAAAAGGGAGTCTGCACACTTGCTGCCTTTATGAAGTATAAAAAAAGTTTACATATTAAAAAAAAAAAAAAAAAACTGTTGCAGATTCTGCGATGTGACTATTGCGCATCCGCACATTGCGATGGCGATGTTCAAACGATATATTGTGCAGGCCTAGTTTCTAGAGTAATGTTTGTTAACATTATTGTTTGTTAAGGGGAGCAGGTATTAGTTATGCATATACAGTGGTATGAAAAAGTATATGAACCTTTTGGAATTTCTCACATTTTTTGCATAAAAACCATCAGATGTGATCAGATCTTTGTCAAAATCACACAGAGGAAAAAAAGTGTCTGCTTTAACTAAAACCACCCAAACATTTATAGGTTTTCATATTTTAATGAGGATAGTTTGCAAACAATGACAGAAGGGGGAAAATAAGTAAGTGAATTTAATTTAACATTTAATATTTTGGCAGCAATAAGTTCAACCAGACGCTTCCTGTAGCTGCAGATCAGTCTGGCACATTAATCAGGACAAATTCTTCTCTACAAAACTGCTGTAGTTCAGTCAGATTCCTGGGATGTCTGGTATGTATCGCTGTCTTTACGTCATGACAAAACATCTCAATGGGGTTCAAGTCTGGACTTTGACTTGGCCACTCCAGAACGTGTATTTTGTTCTTCTGAAACCATTCTGAAGTTGATTTACTAGTGTGTTTTGCATCATTGTCTTGTTGCAGCATCCATCATGTTTTTAGCTTCAACTGTCTGACTGACGGCCTCAGGTTTTCCTGCAAAACATCATTTTGAATTCCTTCTTCCATTAATGATTGCAAGTTGTCCAGGCCCTAAAGCAGCAAAACAGCCCCAAATCATGATGCTCTATCCACCATGCTTCACGATGATGATAAAGTGTTGATGTTGGTGAGCTGTTCCATTTTACCTGCACACATGACGTTGTGTGTCACTCCCAAAAAATTCAATTTTGGTTTCATCAGTCCACAAAATATTTTGCCAAAACTTCTGTGGAGTGTCCGAGTGCCTTTTTGCGAAGATTAAACAAGCAACAATGTTTTTTTCAGACAGCAGTGGCTTCCTCCGTGGAGTCCGCCCATGAACAACATTCTTGGCCATAGTTTTACATATACAGTAGTTGATGTGTGCCCAGAGATATTGGACAGTGCAATGGATTTCTGTAAGTCTTTAGCAGACACTGTTGGGTTCTTTTTTTACCTCTCTGAGTATTCTGCACTGAACTCTTGGCGTCATCTTTGGTGGACGGCCACTCCTTGGGAGAGAAGCAACAGTGCCAAACTCTCTCCATTTGTAGACAACTTCTCTGACTGTCGATTGATGAACATCCAGATTTTTAGAGATGATTTTGTATCCTTTCCCAGCTTTATACAAATCGACAATCTTTGATTGCAGGTCTTTTGACGGAGCCATGATGCACATCAGACAGTGCTTCTCATCAAGACGTTTCCTGGCAGGTGTGTGTTTTATAGTGGGCAGGGCAGCTTTAAACCACTCATCAGTGATTGGGCAGGGGGCACACAACTGACTTAAATTGTTTGGTAAAAATTGGTTTTAAAAGCTCTGTAAGTGTCCTTAGGCAGAGGGTTCACTTACTTTTCCCAATTCTGTCATTGTTTGCATGCAATCCTCATTAAAATATGAAAACATATAAATGTTTGGGTGGTTTTAGTTAAAGCAGACACTGTTTTTTCATCTGTGTGATTTTTCATTCAAATCTTCCAGCAACAAAATTGCCCAAAACATTTTTTTAATCTCCCAAAATTGAGGAATTCCTACGCTATCTTCATAAGCAACACAAAGTTTACAGCCATCAGGATCTTTTTATGTGTGTAAAAACAAACTACTGTGGCACTGATACTATTACAAATACTGGGCGACTATATTTAGGCACAGATGAACTTCATACAGCAAAGGAATACCCAGGCAGGCTGTGCCAGCGGGGCTGAAGGTCGACGCACAAATAGCAATGCGCCTGATTACACGGTCATTAGCGGCTTACTGTAGGCTTCAGTGTAATTCAACACAGCGCAGTCAGAAATATGAAGAAATATTTTCACCAAGTGTATAAACAGGACAGCACTATATGAGACTTACACGTCAAGTTTGGCCTTAAATTCAAGTACCGCTGCGATCAGTTTGGATGCAAACCTAAAGGGAACAAAACATACGGTTAGTCTAATATTACACAATCCTAAAATAACTTTTTTTTCTGTAGCATGCCTATGGAAGAATAGCATCACTGTTTTTTCCCAATGGCGGCCTTAAATCTCCTACTTGAGTAGCTAAAATGGTGGACCATTTGTTAGCACTGTGTATGCATCTACACATATACATCTAACTCACAAACGTTCCTTTAAAAAAAACACACACAAAAAAACAAAATGCTGTATTTTTGCCTTTCATTTACGCAACTGGGCTTACAGATGAACCCTACATAACATACATTGCTGGCCAAAAGTATTGGCACCCCTGCAAGTCTGTCAGATAGTGCTCAAATTCTCCCAGAAAATGATTGCAATTACAAATGCTTTGGTAGTAACATCTTCATTTATTTTGTTTGCAATGCCAAAACACAAAATAGAATTGGAATAAAAATGGAATCATTATCATTTTACGCAAAACTCCCAAAATGACAAAAAGTATTGGCCCCCTTTGAAAAATCATGTGATGCTTCTCTAATTTGTGTAATTAACAACACGTTACTTATTCCTGGCACATAACAAGTAGTGGAAATAGCTAAATCAAACTTGCAGTCAGTTAAAATGGATTACAGTTGACTCGACCTCTGTCCAGTGTCAATGTATGTACCATATTGAGCATGGAGAAAAGAAAGAAGACCAAACAACTGTCTGAGGACTTGAGAAGCAAAATTGTGGCTACAAGGCTACAAGTCCATCTCCAAAGACCTGAATGTTCCTGTGTCTCCGTTGCAGTGTCATCAATAAGTGTAAAGCCCAAGGCACTGTGGCTAACCTAACTAGATGTGGACGGAAAAGAAAAGTGGACGAGACATTTCAATGAAAGATTGTGCGGAGGGTGGATAAAGAACCTCGACTAACATCCAAACAAGTTCAAGCTGTCCTGCAGTCCGAGGGTACAACAACGTCAACCTGTACTATTCGTCGCCGTCTGAATGAAAAGGGACTATGGTAGCATACCCAGGAAGACCCCACTGCTGACCCAGAGACATAAAAAAGCCAGGCTGGAGTTTGCCAAAACCTACCTGAGAAGGCCAAAAACGTTTTAGAAGAATGTTTTCTGGTCAGATGAGACAAAAGTAGAGCTTTTTGGGAAAAGGCATCAACATAGAGTTTAAAGGGGAAAAAAAAACGAGGCCTTCAAAGAAAAGAACACGGTCCCCACAGTCACAGTCCCTGATGTTTTGGGGTTGCTTTGCTTCCTCTGGCACTGGACTGCTTGACCGTGTGCATGGCATTATGAAGTCTGAAGACTACCAACAAATTTTGCAGCATATTGTAGGGCCCAGTGTGAGAAAGCTGGGTCTCCCTCAGACTTTATGGGTCTCCCAGCAGGACAATGACTTAAACACACTTCAAAAAGCACAAATAAATGGTTTGAGGGAAAGCAGTGGAGACTCCTAAAGTGGAAAGCAATGATTCCAGACCTGAATTCCATACACATGGACATAGAACAGAGGTTGAGTCAACTTTAATCCATTTCAACTGGTTGCAAGTGTAATTTAGTTATTGCCACAGTTGAATAATTGGTGCTGTTAATGACACAAATTTGAGAAGCATCACATGATTTTTCAAAGGGTGCCAATACTTTTGTCCGGGCCATTTTTGGAGTTTTGTGTAAAATGATAATGATTTAAATAAATTTCCCCCCATTCTCTTTTGTGTTTTTCATTGCAAGCAAAATAAATGAACATATTATTACCAAAGCATTCGCAATAGCAACCATTTTCTGGAGGAGAAATTGAACATTATATGACAGAATTGCAAGGGTGCCAATACTTTTGGCCAGCAGTGTAAATTAGGTTTCAAAATGCACTCCATTCCTTCAGTAAAGAGGTTAGCTACATACAGTTAGCATTTACTCACAACAGTTGGCTCCTCCAGCCGTTGTAGTCTCGTCTGGGGAGAGAAATGGCCGGGTTGGAGTGTACAGGAAGTGGTAGGCGACTCTCCAAATAGGCCCACTGCACCCACCAGTCTGTCATCTACAAGGGGTGTACACATAAAATCATAGGTGAATAGAAACACGTTACATTTACTTGAGTAACTTTCTGAGAAAAACGTACTTCTAAGCGTAATTTTACCACGCCACTTTTTACTTAAGTAGATTTTTTTAAGTTTCACCAACGAGACATCGCAACACTAATCACATGACTCCATGATACCAATCAGACGTAATAGTCACATGACCACACACGCAAGTTTGCCGTCGGAAGTCCTATGATCATGTCGGCCTGTTCAACCATGTGCTGCTGTGTTTAAAGCTCTGTAAAAAAAAAAAAAGTAATAACTATTTGACAACATGACTTGAAAGCGGATTTCAACCTCCCTCCCTGATTTTATTTGGCACCGATTGACCACAGAAAAACAGAGATGTGATGGTTTTAATTTCCTGGAAGGAAATATGGTTTATCGACCAAAGGGCATTCGTGCTCTTTGGAAGGATGATGTTTCATTTCTGTAGATTTTGGTGTATTGTTATGGCCTAATATGGTCATGTCATAGGTAGAGTATAATAATAACAGTTCATTTTGATGATGATGTGCTGAGGAAAAAAACAAACAAACATTGTATTAAAAAAAAAAAAAAATCAGACATTGGAAGCAGTTACTCATGACTCAAGTATTCTTTTCACTAATGACTTTTTTTTTTTTATAATTGAGTACATCCTTTGTAAAACTACTGAAGGAATCTGACCTTCTAGCCAGACTGCCGGAATCGTGCTAGCCGAACTGCCAGACCCGCGCTGGTGTAGCTCCAACGGCCCAGTCTAGCAAGAATCCAACAATCTGGCCAGAAGGCCAAACTCCGCGCGTTCACATTAGTCTTAACGCTTTGTACTGACTCCATTTTGAATGGTCTAATGAAGGCTCACTGAAAAAAAGTTGATAATTTAGTCAGGTCGACAGCGATTAAAACGGCAAGGCGAAATAGAAAAACTCAGGCGGGGAGCCAAGTTCACCCTATCACAGGTCAACAAAAGGTTCCCGAGAAAAATGACAACGCTTCGTTAAACATTGTCTTTTGAAGGCTCCCGCTGGGTGAGCCATGGGCAGTTGTTTAAGATTATTGTCTATTTGTGGATTGGACGGGAGGATTCGGGAGTTGCTGTTGTCAGGCCAACGAGGGTTGTGGATTTTGCCACCTCAGCGACAAAGGGGCTCTTGGAGTCTTATCAGTCGTGTTTTCAGTTGGATATCGCGTGTTTGTTTTCCTTGTGTTGGGACAGGGCGTCCCGCCATTTTTTCTGGACTGTCCGGGAGAGCGGATTGCAGACGTGGGCTTGTCAGCGTCAATCTTGCTCAGTCAGCTGAATGACGCACACGATGGGCTTCCGTGATAAGATGGCGTCATGTATCTCTTATGCCATATACAGTATTCTCCTTGTTTTCCTTAAACTATAGTATAAGTGCTATTTATTTGATATTGGGTGTGTCAGCGTAATACAGACATGGCCAAAGTCTGGCCCGGGGGCCAAATGCGGCCCTTGGTCAAATTTCATCCGGCTCCCAGCCTCTGTCATAAAATCAATAACGTCTGGCCCGCAAACAGACTTAATAAATTGGTCAGAAGTACTGCAACCAGCATACGAAGTAGCTTACACACGAAATGCTGCTCCAAATTTACCCACTAAAAGGCAGCAGCACTTTAACCCTTTATTGCCAAATGTATCACATTTGATACACCTAAAATTTCATGATTTTGAGACTAATTTAGAATTTTGACATTTCTTTTTGGAAAAAAACAAAACAAAACAAAAAAAAAACGATGAATGCAAGTCAACACATGCATGTGCAGGTTCTATGAGAGAAAAAAAAAACATAATTTAGCATGGGTTATAGATATTAGAGTGCTTATTACACATATTCATTTTGACTTTTCTTTTTACAAATTTGAAAAAATGGTTTCATTAGGACCTATTTATCAAATTTTGGGATTCTCTGATAATTGCTTCATGGTGCAGGTATTGAAGGGCTAAGCAACATTACCCCGTGTGACCCATTACTTCCATTTTCTAAAATGGCGACAATCGACAAAAAAAGAAAGAAAGTTGACTGTGATGTCCGACGCTTCAAGGATAGGTGGAAATTGGACTATTTCTTCACTAAAATACGCAACAACTGTGTCTGCCTCATTTACAAAGAGACAGTCGCTGTTTTTAAAGATTTCGATGTTAGCCGATATTACCAAACAAGACACTCTGACATGTACGGCAAGATTACAGGGAAGATTCACAGCGAGAAATTGAAGCAACTTGAAGCTAGTTTAATATCACAGCAGCAGTATTTTGCAAGGGCCCGAGAGTCGAAAGAGAACGCCACGAAGACTAGTTGTAAGATTGTTGAAATTATTCCATTTGAAAAAATAATAAAGCAAATGTGACACACTGAATGGCTTGCTAAAATTGGCTTAAATATATTGTTCTATGTAAAGGACGTCAGCCAAAGTCGGCCCCCCACATTTTTACCGCACCAAATCTGGCCCCCTTTGCAAAAAGTTTGGACACCCCTGGAGTAATACAAACAGTCGATCGGTAAATACGAGAAAAGATACTATTCCCTAATATTGATTATATAAAGTGTGTTAGAATAACGCAAACAGACGGTGCTTAGGAGAAAAGGTACTATCTCCTTTACTTTTACTTGAGTAATATTATTTTGAAATACTGATACTCTTGCTTGAGTAAATTTTGGGAAGATTGAAACAAAAATGCTCAAATTTGCTCTATTTTTTTTTAATGGTTTTGTAAATTTTGTATTGTTAGCGTTCTCTGTGCTTTATCCGACATGTAAGTCAGTAGCGCATGTCACATCTCCCTGTGAGGAAAAAGCCAAAATACACACCCAGTTGTCGGTCTTTCTTGCCCTCTTCTCTAGACCCCTTTGGAGCTCTGCGCCGAGACCTCCACGCATAGCAAACTCACGTATCACTTTGCGGGTGTGTGAAAGCTCATCGGTGGGTATCAGGGGCTCCAGGCTGCTCAAGTAGGCTTGCAGGGTCTGATTCAATGGGGGGACGGGCTGCGGCGGCACTAAGGTGGACATACTCCGCTCTTGTCTGGATGTCACCTGAAGGAAATTTTATTTTGAGTATAAGTCATTGAGTTACAGTGCTGGCCAAAAGTATTGGTACCCCTGCAATTCTGTCAGATAATGCTCAATTTCTCCCAGAAAATGATTGCAATTACAAATGCTTTGTTAGTAATATCTTCATTTATTTTGCTTGCAATGAAAAAACACAAAAGAGTATCCTAATTTTCGGACTATAAGCCGCTACTTTTTCCCCCTCATTTTGAATCCTGCAGCTTATAGTCCAGCGGGGCTTATTTGATGATTTATTTGGGTTAATAGGTAACACTTTGTTTGACAGCGGCATCATAAGACTGTCATAAGAACGTCATAATTATGACATGACACGACACTATCATGGGCATGACTGAATTATTATGACAGATGTCAAAAATGTGTCATGTTGCATATTATGTCACTAACTTCATTTATGTCCAGCTCAGATCAAAAGTGAGATAATTTGCTGGATGACACTAACCGACATCTATTATAAGCATTCAATAATGCCTATGACAGTGTTATGTAATTATGACAGTATTATGACACCACTATCCAAGAAAATGCTACCAAATACCATAACTAGCAATTAATGAAACAACTGGAACAGTAACTGAAGAAATAATTAGTACAGGACATGAACTTTGATTGTTTTTACATCTGTAGCGCCGCAATGCATGCTAGGACGAATGTTGGATGACAACAGTGTTGAAAGTAGGTGGCAGCAGAGGTTGACTGTCTCCCCCAAGGGAGCATTGGTGGCCAAATGAAGCTTTTAGAAATAATAAGGCTTTGCACCCAATTGGTTCAAAGCTTAATGGTAGTTCATTTGGTCTCATGACAATCTTATGATGCCATTGTCAAATGAAGTGTTACCATTTAATATCTTTTGGTGTAAATATCCCATAATACAATGAGGACAACTGCGGCTTATAGTCCAGTGCGGCTTATCTATGAACAAATGCCGTTTTCATGTCAAATTTGGTGGCTGGCGGCTTATGGTCAGGTGCGCCTTATAGTCCAGAAAAGATGGCATACAACTTTTTTAAAATTATTATCATTTTACACAAAACTTCAAAAATGGGCCAGACAAAAGTATTGCCACCCTCAGCCTAATACTTGGTAGCACAACCTTTAGACAAAATAACTGCAAACAACCGCTTCCGGTATCCATCATTGAGTTTCTTACAATGCTCTGCTGGAATTTTAGACCATTTTCGTTGGCCAACTGCTCCAGGTGTCTGAGATTTGAAGGGTGCCATTTTCAGATCTCTCCAGAGGTGTTCCATGGGATTAAGGTCTGGCCACTTTAGAAGTCTCCAGTGCTTTCTCTCAAACTATTTTCTAGAGTGTTCTGGGTCATTGTCCTGCTGGAAGACCCATGACCTCTGAGGGGAAACCCAACTTTCTCACACTGCGCCCTACATTATGCTGCAAAATTTGTTGGTAGTCTTCAGACTTCATAATGCCACGCACACGGTCAAGCAGTCCAGTGCCAGAGGCAGCGAAGCAACCCCGAAACATCAGGGAACCTCCACCATGTTCGTTTGACTTCTTCCAAAATGTTTTTGGCATTCTCAGGTAAGTTTTGGCAAACTCCAACCTGGCTTTTTCTTGTCGCTTGGTCAGACGTGGGGTCTTCCTGGATATCCTAGCATAGAGTCTCTTTTCATTTAGACGCCGACAAATGACACTGTGATACCCTCGGACTGCGGGACAGCTTAAACTTGTTTGGATGTTAGTCGAGGTTCTTTAGCCACCGTCCACACAATCTTTTGTTGAAATCTCTCCGTCCACATCTACGGAGGTTAGCCACAGTGCCATGGGCTTTACACTTATTGATGTTACTGCGCACGGTAGACACAGGAACATTCAGGTCTTTGGAAATGGACTTGTAGCCTTGAGATTACCCATGCTTCCTGGCAATGTTTCTTCCCAAGTCTTCAGACAGTTCTTTGGTCTTCTTTCTTTTCTCCATGCTCAATGTGGTACACACATGGACACAGGACAGAGGGTGAGTCAACTTTAATCCATTTTAACTGGCTGCAAGTGTGATTTAGTTATTGCCACCACCTGTTATGCGCCACAGGTAAGTAACTGGTCCTGTTCATTACACAAATTAGAGAAGCATCACATGATTTTTCAAAGGGTCCCAATACCCTTTGAAAAATCATGAAAAAATGGGCCTTTGTCCAGCCCATTTTGGAGTTTTGTGTAAAATGATAATGATTTTTTTTTTTTTTTTTTTTTTTTTTTTTTTTTACATTCTCTTTTGTGTTGTTTCATTGCAAGCAAAATAAATGAAGATATTACTACCAAAGCATTTGTAATTACATTTTCTGGGAGAAATTCAGCATTATCTGACAAAATTGCAGGGGTGCCAATACTTTTGGCCAGCACTGTATCTACGGACAATTTAATTTTTAGTAAATATACTACTGATTAGATTGGTATTGATTGTAACTGGACAATTTATACACACTTTTGAAGTTGGAACTAAAAAAAAAAAAGGAATAAAATAAAACAAAATAAACCAGAATTACAAATAACTTGATTGATTACACCATTTAAAAAGTAAAATGCGACCCAGAAACAGAAATGTTTGGCAACCCCTGATTCAACACCAAGTTGTCAAGTCTGGCTAGGTGTGCAGTTGACTTTTCAAGTAATACTGTGTACGTCTTAAGCACACAACTACAGACACATGCAAACAAGTATTTACAAGTACTTACACGAGTAAACCATAGTCTGCACGCCCCCGGTTGGATTTTGCTGGAAATCATGTTTCTTCCACTCAAGCCTTCGGTCGCCTTTGCATCTGTCAAGCGTGTTCAGCGTATGAACAATAACCTCCAAACTTCTTGGCCTACTGAAAAATACCCTCCTCCTTTAGAACGGTCGTTAAAGGATCAGATCATAAAAAGTGAGCCGTGCCCCATCGAAGATGTGCAACAGAGTCCTCATCTATCAAGTGGATTCCGATTGAAAATACACAACAAACCCCGACCGACCTACGCCGTTGTTACTTCCGAAGCTGGAGCATGCAACGCCTCACGTACTGAAGTGAACTTCCCAACAAGCCTCCACACGTGTTGACGTCAAAAGTGTTTCCGTAAACGAAGCTGTGAAAACTAGCTGCACTACCGAATCCCTCCAAGGAATGTCGCTCTTTCACCGGAAAGAGAAGCAACAACACTACCGTCGATTTAAAAATGTATTTTAGTAAAAAGTGTATCTTCTATTCCGACAAATTAGAAGTAAGGCCCTACAATTATAATAGTTTTCCTCTTTTATCAACTTAAATATTGTTCATACTGAGATAATAGTCAATTTGTCACAAGGCCACTGCCTTGCTAGCACCGTCTTCTAATTAAAATTAGCTAATGTTATCAACGGGAAAAAGACCTTTTTTGCCTGTTTCTTTCCAAATAAGTTTTTTTTTTTTTCAAAATTTTGTGGGTATGGTTCTTCCATTAATGTGGAAATTGCAAGTCTAAAATACAAAGTAATTGCCTCCACCAAAGAAAACAAAGAGTGGGCTTTATATACAGTACATTAATACACTAAGGTGACCAAACGTCCTCTTTTGCCCGGACAAGTCCTACTTTCACGTAGTAACCTTGTCGTCCGGGCGGGTTTTATAAATTCATAAAAATGTCCGGTTTTTATGATTTTTCACGGGACCAATTTGAAGAGAATCCCTCCGGCCGCTGGGTGGCAGCGCCTGCCTGTGATGACATGGCTCCTAGTAGTCGAGAGGGAAGAAGTAGTTCTTGTTTTTGTTGGCAGTTTACCCCTATCATGAGGCATTACCGCCATCTACTGGGTTGACGATTTGGCCACAACGCCTGCCCAGTTGTTAAGTTTTTTACGATAAATACGTATATAATGGCAACTGTTGACTTCTGCGGAGCTTTGACTGTAAACTTTTATCGCAAAGTTTGATTTTTGCCTTAGCTAGCTATCAGTAAGCTAAACCACACTAGGCATTATGGGAAACGTAGTTTTGAACTGCTGCGTTTGGAAACATGCTGGTTGAATAGTTTGTCAGTTTATTTCAGTTATTGTTTGTGTGCAATCGACATATACATACATACATACATATACATATTACGGGTGTAACAAAATATCGAAATGGTGATATATTGTGATACTTTGTATCCCAATAGGTTATTGATATACTCCTGCCATAGACTTCATAATGTATCGACGTGGCGCGGGGACGATGAATAGAGGGCCTGCATTGTAGGCGAGGCTTTCAAAGCTGACCGAGTGGAATCACAGACAAACAGCTTTTTTGGTTGAAAATTCTTGTGAATAAATGCTTAAATCCCCCAATTTTTTATAGATATGGACGTAAAACAGTCTCGATTCTTGGTTAAAAGCAAAAAATCGGCAGTTAGTGTTTATTTTACGTGAATATGTCCAAGTACAATGCTAGTCTGTTATTGAATGTAGCTAGCGGCTGCCTGATGTAAACAGAGCTTTTCCGGTGAAAATTCTTGTGAATAAATGCTTAAATCCCAGAGTTCTTTATAGATATGGATGTAAAAGGGTTTCGATTCTTGGTTAAAAGCAAAAAAAAAACGTGCAGTTAGCATTTATTTTACATCAATACGTCGAAGTACAATGCTAGTCTATTACTAAATGTAGCTAGCGGCCGCCTGATGTAAACAAAGCTTATCCGGTGAAAATTCTTGTGAATAAATGCTTAAATTCCAGAATTCTTTATAGATATGGACGTAAAACAATCTTGATTCTTGGTTAAAAGTAAAAAGAACTGTGCAGTCAGCGTTTATTTTACGTAAATATGTCAAAGTACAATGCTACTCTGTTAGTGAATGTAGCTAACGGCCGCCTGATGCAGAGCTTTTCCGGTGAAAATGCTTGTGAAAAAATGCTTAAATCCCCAAATTGTTTATAAATTTGGACATAAAAAAATCTCGATTCTTGATTAAAGGCAAAGAAACAGTGCAGTTAGCATTTGTTTTACATAAATATTGGGAACTATGATGCCAATGCAGTAGCGGCTAATTTCTCGTATTGATTTTTTTCACAACGTTTCAAAATGCATGCATGGTAAGAAAAATATAATAATTACCTTGAATCCTCGAACAAATCACTCCTGAGACAATCCGTCCTGTTTGAATGCGGTACAGCTTTCGTACTTTTTCAACAGAAATCCGGCGTTAGATCGCTGTGTGGGTGTGTTCATGAATAGCTCCTCTTGATGTGGGCGGCCGCCTACTTAAATGCGAGGCGCAGTGCATGCCCGATCTGAGCCGTCAATACATTATGAAATCTATGCTCCTGCCAAAAGTCCATATATCGTTTTCATTAAGATTGGCAGGGGCCAACTTGTAAGTCTTTAGCAGACACTCTAGGGTTCTTTTTTACCTCTCTGAATATTCTGCGCTAAAATCTTGGCGTCATCTTTGGTGGACGGCCACTCCTTGGGAGAGGAGCAACAGTGCCGAACTCTCTTCATTTGTAGACAACTTCTCTGACTTTTGATTGATGAACATCCAGACTTTTAGAGATGGTTTTGTATCCTTTCTCGGCTTTATAAAAATCCACAATCCTTGATCGAAGGTCTTCAGACAGCTCTTTTTGACCGAGCCATGATGCCCATCAGACAATGCTTCTCATCAAGACAATTCTTACCAGGTGTGTTTTATGGTGGGCAGGGCAGCTTTACCAGTAGAACTACCAAGGGCGGATCAGTTGATACAAATCACTTTTCTTATCAGAGAAGGGTCATTTGACTATTTCACTCTAATCAGCATATCTTTTGTGAGCATTGAGGTCCTCATTAGTCATTCCCATTCACACTCGCAAAACCATAGGGTTGGATTGCTCCAATTAGCATCTTGAGTGTTTGCAGGGCAGGGCTGCCTTGACTTTGTCGGACAGTGGACCGCTCAGGCAGGCAATCGGGCGGACAACCTTTTTACTGTATACTGAAGCTTGTGTTTGCTGTGACAAAACAGCTGTGGAAAGTTTTTGGGTCATTGTGTGCTTCAACATAATAAACTGTGAACTGTGACAAAGTAAAGGTGCTTGATGGGATTTGTCACAGATGTTCTAACCCTCAATTTTCTAAATGTAGAAAGTGTGGTTTAGCTACAGTTCTGGATGCTAGTCTTAGTTTCATGCCACATGGCCCTCTCATCATTTTCACACTAACCCAGGAGTTAACAAGTCTGGATTTGCAAATATTCTCAAAATGGTAATTGCAGCAAAGTAGTCAGTTTGGCAGCTTGGTATCGGGGTCATTTGAAGCCTTTCTGGTATATCTTTATAGCCCAAAAAAACCCTGGGACTTCCAGTGTAAAACCACTCATCAGTGATTGGGCACACACCTGACTTAAACTGTTTGGTAAAAATTGGTTTTAATGGCTCTATTAGTCTCCTTAGGCAGAGGGTTCACTTACTTATTTTTACCCCTTCTGTCATTGTTTGCATGCAATCCTCATTAAAATATGAAAACGTATTAATTTTCGAGTGGTTTTAGTTAAAGCAGATGCTGTTTTTTTCATCTGTGTGATTTTGACAAAGATCCGATCACATTTGATAGTGATTTTATGCAGAAATGTGAGAAATTCTGAAAGGTTCAGATACTTTTTCATACCACTGTTCATCAAACAAAAAGGGTCTTAGAAACAAGAACAAAAACAAATGATTTCTTATATATTTATTACATTTTGAAGGGAGCTGCATTAAAATACATCAAATATTTTGTGGATATTCTGTACAGATTTGATGCATTGTTTATTTACATTTGTGTGATTCATACATTAAATCTCTGAACGACAGCAGTTGTAAAATGGTAATGCAATTTTTCATAGTATTATCCCAGTGTTTGCCACTTTCTTATGACAAAATAGTCCAATAGCAGTTACACATTTCTTTTTTTTTTTTTTAAGAATACATAAAATAAAAATATGTCACCATGAATTTTTCTCCATATCATCTGTGGTTTAAGTACAAAGCAGGCACAAGGCACTCAAATGACACAACTATCACTTGACTGACTTAAATTCGGATATTGAAATCCTATCAAATTGTTTAACTACAGAATACAACAGTCTTAATTAATTGCATAGATAAGTGATCTTTTTCCTTAGAACACCAAAAAATACTGGTGAACTAGGACTTTGTACATTATGAGCCATACATTCATAACATGAGGGAATAGAACTGTCCATCATTCACTCATTTGAACACATTCAAAAGAAGATGACAAAACCTCATAGTAAAACCTGATTGCATCGCATGGACATTTTGGCGAGGTGAGTGGCGTCTACCGAGGGCAAGACTCATCTGGAAAAGATAGGGAGGGAAATAATGTGAGTTTCATAATTGTATTGAAAACTGCACTTTTCATTTTCCTGAACAGAGGTTGCATTTCTGTGACTGCATTCTACGGAGCCCTTAAAGTGACATCGACAAAAATAAAATAAATTTAAGCAATTTGGTGCGCACCAGAAACTATCTGGTAAATATTAGCATTATATAGCATTTAAGCTAGCAGACTTTTGCTACGCAAATTTATTTTGATCTACTAAAATTACATATCAGTTTGACTAATTCGACATTTAAACTCAAATTTTTTTGTTGTGTTGTTTTACTCAGATTATTTTTATCCCGTTTGATGCTAAACTCAGGTATTTGAATTTATTTTTAAATGTATTTTTTAACGCGTTTATTGCTCTTGTGAAATGAAAGTGCAATTCTGTAGGTCAGCATCAGTGTTTTTTCGTCAACAATGACGATTGCGAAAATATTTAGTCGACAAACAGTGTTTTCATTGCGATGAAGTAACGATGATTAGCTAAAAGCGTAGCTTGAGAGACGAGAACATAACAAGACGAATGCAGGGTTTCCCCTACATTTAAAACATTGCGGCACACCGCCGCACCAAAAATAGCAAAAGAGATGGGTTTTTTTTAAGGCCGTTTCAAACTAGCAGCAGCCCAGTGCGAAGGGTTCAGCGGCAACCTATTCATTGTGTATTGTAATGTCCGTAAATATGCTCACAATTTTTTCATGACGATGATGTGACGATGATGAACTAAGAATGTGACTTTGGAGACTAGAACATAACAAGACGAATGCAGGGTTTCCCCTACATTTAAAACATTGTGGCGAACCGCCACACCAAAAATTGCAAAAGAGATGTTTTTTTTAAAGCCGTTTCAAACTAGCAGCAGCCCAGTCTGAAGGGTTCAGTGGCAACCTATTCATTGTGTGTTGTAATGTCCGTAACTATGCTCACAATTTTTTCATGACGATGATGTGACGATTATGAACTAAGAACGTGACTTGGTAGACTAGAACATAACGAGACGAATGCAGGGTTTCCCCTACATGTGTAACATTGTGGCGCACCGCCACACCAAAAATAGCAAAGGAGATGTTTTTTTTTAAGGCCGTTTCAAACTAGCAGCAGCCTAGTGTGAAGGGTTCAGCGGCAACCTATTCATTGTGAATTGTAATGTCCGTAACTATGCTCGGCCCCCTAAAGAGACGAGCTGTGACGTAGAAGGAAGCGAGAAGGAGAACGGGCAAGATAGCAAGAGATAGCAGTCGCATGTCGCGGCATCCTGCTGTTATTTTGTTGTTGTTTTTCTTTATTATTGCTGCCACAATAAAGTGGGTCAGCCAAGAATGCCACTTTTCGTCAGACGAGACAACTACGAGACGAAAATGTGACATTGTTTCTGTCATATGTTCACATTGTGTGACATTTTCGTATTGTGCGTTGGGTTGCATCGTGGCAGTGTTTGGGTTATGTCACTGATGTTTACTGTCACTGGAGTTTAGGACGTGTTTCAAGCTAGGTTGCGCGCTAGCTTGCTTGTTTGTCATGGCAAGAGAGAATATGCAAAGTTGCTTTAGACTTTAAAGGTCTGAGTGATCATCAGACGCGAATTGTAAAACCTAGCGTTAGCGTATAATTCGCATTAGCATTAGCTTTAAAATGGCAAGCATCCTCTTAAAACACTGGCGCACAATCGCACAAATCTACGTTTTTTTACGGTACCAATGTCAAAATAAAAGCATATGATTTTGTATGTACAGTATGGATGAGCTATAACTTGCCCGTCAGAAGAACCATACATACTCCGCTACTTACACCTTTTAAACATTCAATCATATGCTGATATTATCGTAACATATGACTACACATTATGTTTTTTGAGAAAGGGGTGACACTGACCCACTCTTAGACCCCGTCCCAATGCAGTCCCCAAATTCTTTGGGCTCTTTGACATGACGGCTCCTACGTCTGCTTCCCCCTCCTCCTCCTTTGGCTCCTCTCCTGAAGGCATCTCGGTCCTCTCCGGGTCATGGGGGAAAGGGGTGGACACCAACATGGAGGTCTCAGAAGGATACTCGCACACTTGCTCTAGCTGGTTCTCGTCAAAACACACCTTCCCCTGTTAATATAAAAACGAAACGAACAGTTATTCATCTACCTGAGTTGGATTATCAATTGTAGTCACTTTTCCCATTCAAAAATGTGATAATCCAAAACTCATTTTTGTTTGAATTACCATTGTAGTTGTAGTACAGTGCTGGCCAAAAGTATTGGCACCCCTGCACTTCTGTCATATAATACTCAATTTCTCCCAGAAAATGATTGCAATTACGAATGCTTTGGTAGTAATATCTTCATTTATTTTGCTTGCAATAAAAAAAAACACAAAAGAAAATGGGAGGGGGGGGTTAAATCATCATCATTTTACATAAAACTCCAAAAATGGGCTGGACAAAAGTATTGGCACGCTTTGAAAAATCATGTGATGCTTCTCTAATTTGTGTAATTATCAGCACCTGTTACTTACCTGTGGCACATAACAGGTGGTGGCAATAACTAAAGCACACTTGCAGCCAGTTAAAATGGATTAAAGTTGACTTAACCTCTGCCTCCACATTGAGCATGGAGAAAAGACCAAATAACTGTCTGAGGACTTGAGAAGCAAAGTTGTGAGGAAGCATCTCCAAAGACCTGAATGTTCCTATGTCTACCGTGCACAGTGTCATCAATAAGTCTTAAGTCCGTGGCACTGTGGCTAATCTCGGAAAAGAAAAATTGAGGACAGATTTCAACGAAAGATCGTGCGGAGGGTGGATAAAGAAACAAACATGGCGGAGGTTTGGGGGAAAATGGTTTGAGGGAAAGCACTGGAGACTTCTCAAGTGGCCAGCAATGCGTCCAGACCTGAATCCCATAGAACATCTGTGGAGGGATCTGAAAATGGCAGTTTGGAGAAAGCACCCTTCAATTCTCAGAAACCTGGAGCAGTTGGCCAAAGGAGAATGGTCTAAAATTCCAGCAGAGCATTGTAAGAAACTCATTGATGGATACCGGAAGTGGTTGTTTGCAGTTATTTTGTCGAAAGGTTGTGCTACCAAGTATTAGGCTGAGGGTGCCTCCATTTTTGGAGTTTTGTGTTAAATGATAATGATTTAATTTTTTCCCCCTTCTTTTATGTTTTTTCATTGCAAGCAAAATAAATTAAAGATGTTACTACCAAAGCATTTGTAATTGCAATCATTTTCTGGAAGAAATTGAGCATTATCTGACAGAATTGCAGGGGTCCCAATACTTTTGGCCAGAAGAGTTGTACAGGTAGGTCCCGGGTTACGAACGAGTTCCGTCCCTACTCTGGCGACATTACCCCGATTTCCGCGTAAATCGGAATTAACCCTTTAAGTACCCCTAAATCTCAAAATAACTATCTTAAAAGTCCAAACGTATTGTATTTTGTTTAATGATGGAGGATAAACTGCCCTCATGTTAACATTCTGCCATGTTAGCTGCACAACAACTGCACGCCGCTCTCTGTTTACGTCTCCGCCGTGTAGTAAAGCATTATTTTACGCCATATTCTTGTTGACCATGTGGCAGCTACGCGCTCCTCCGACGTCGGCCAGTTTGTCTGGCGTTAATTCTCCAGCTGCTTCCCCGTCAAACATGCTCACCTGCCCGCAGCAGGCGACGAGTTGTAACTTGCTCGCAGCTGGACGGGTTGCCAATCGGCGAAGACAATCGACAACCCCGTCGCTGTGTGACATGATCCCGGGTAGTTTTGAGTGATTTTTCGCTTCTAAAGCCGAGAATCGACTTTGAAACATCACTCGGTTCGGGTTAGCATGTCGGCTAACTGTCACGCCTCTTGGTTTGTTTAGATTCTCCGAAGCCGGGGCAGGGAAATGGCAAAAGCCCGACTAACTACGGTGGCATAAAATATTGTTTGGGAGGTGCGACAGACAGTGAAGGTGAAGTCAACAGTTTTGACCATTATGGAGTCATTTTGCCATGTCGCACTGAATAAATGCATTTTTATTATTTCATATTCCATTTACCACAAGACTGTTTTTTGTCATTACCATTCCATTTATTCAGCAATTGGGGAAAATTACTTCAATAAAAAGAATATCCTGTAAAAATATTGGAGTAGAGAGACTGAAACAATGACATTTTGCGGTTCTCTTCGTCGCATTTTCCTCGTTCTGAATAATTCCCCCTCAGTGGATTGAATTCTGAATCAGATGAAACCGTAACCCTGCCAACGTCATCCTCCTGTTGGGGATGCTAGAGCCCTATAATGGTAGGCGTGGCTAAACGGCAGATTAAAAGACTATTTTCTCGTCATCTGCACATTGCCAAATAGTTGTATATTTTCGAATCGTGTCAAAATATGATTCTAATTCACATAATAATGCTATTTAAGACTTTTTTCATCCTGTCGTACGCACTTTAAGACTAAGGTGAACGCACAGAGTTTGGCCTTTTGGCCAGGATGTCGGTATCCTGCTGGCCCGGGTTGTTGGAGCTGCGCCAGCGCAGGTCCGGCGGTTCGGCTGGCGCGATTACGGCAGTCTGGCTAAAAGGTCAGATTCCTTCACTAGGATATACCACAAAAGTTCATTCTGGTCCATCTGGGAATAATTGAGGATTAGTAATTTTAGGTAATGTCCTCACCAAGAACAAAAAGAGCAAAGCGAGATATTATTACGTGTACTAATAAGTTGGCGACATGGAAGAGTTTAGCATGGATGTTTACACACCTCCACCGTAATGTTAACTGACAACGTTGAGCTTAACACAGCAGGAACGCTCCCTTAGAATAGTTGCTTGGACATTTCATGCAACGATTATGAAGTCACCGCTCTGGGTAAACTGTATTACATTTGGTGTTTGGTTTGCCTTTTGACTGAAGGATTTCTCTAGCGGCTTGTACAGAAGATACAAATATAGCACAAAGCAAAGCAATGAACCCCATTGAGACGTCACATAGCTTTGGCAGTACAGCCAGCTAAACAACACGGGTGACCCAAGTTACCCTCGCTTCTCCCTTGAGACTGTCTGGAAGGGGGCCGGCAGATAAAAGCTGGACATTAGCCTGGCTGAAGGAATCATAGTGAGGCAAAGAAGGCTTATCCTGGCACCTTCCAAGAGTCCGCCCTATTAACCTTATGGTTAAGAAAACAGAGGCTTGAAACGGTAACAGATTGAGTCAAGACAATTTTACAACTGCTGTGACTTTTGTGAAGACAAAGACCCTAGAGCAGTGCTTCTCAATTATTTTGTTACGCCCCCCCCAGGAAGACGTAAAAGTTCCTACTGTAAGAATATACTGTAGTATCATTTGTATATAAAATTCTTATAATTACTAGGGCTGCAGCTATCGAATATTTTAGTAATCGAGTAATCGACTGAAAATTCTGTCGATTAATCGAGTAATCGGATACAGAGGTTGCACTAGACTTTTTCGTTGTCTGTCATTTTGACTGACAGGGTCATAAAAATCCGGTCATAATCTATTTTTACCCGTCACTTAAATTTTTAAAATGACTATATCTTGATGCAGTCACTATATGTATATACACAATAATACAATAATACTTCATAAAATAAAGTAACTAACATAAGTGCAGTCATGGATTATAGTAAGCAGGCCAGTGCTGTGTTTCCATATATATTTTTATTATATTATGTATATACAGGATATATATATATTTTTCCCCCCCAAGTGGGACCTTCCATGATCCTAATACATTTAATAATAATAAAATATTATATAATTCCATTATATTTATTTATTTATTTATTATTATTATTAAATAAAAATGCACGTTGATACGACGCACATAAAGGAAACTTCAATTTTTAAAAAAATCTTTAGAAAGTTGTATGGACTTACAATCCGCTAGCTTGTTGTTTCCTGTTGTCTTCCGAAATACACCTGGGTGACGGCGCGTCAAGTGTTCGTTCATAGCCGACGTGCTACCGTGGTATGCGAGCTCAGCTTGGCAAAAAGAGTACACACAGTGGTGGCACCCTCCATATTTTCCTTGAAATAATTTCAGGATTTGGCTAGTCTGGTCCGCTTTTTTGGCATTATGCCGCTTTCACCGTGTTACCAATTCTGCCCTTCTTGGTAATTGGCGGCGTTTTCAACTGCTCGCCGCAGTGAGGAGTGAACCGGCGATTCACTTTATTCGTTGTCATCCTTCATCCTCCACTGCATCGGTCCCTCTTTTTTCACCTCTTTTATCAACACCATCGTCGTTTTGGGGCTTTTTGAAGAAACTTCGGACACTCAGTTGCCTTGACATTTTTCCGAGTAAGGCCAACGACGTCATGCATTAAGAGAGACAATAGCTAATTAATATGCTCACTCGCCACCCTGTGGTCTGGGGTGTGAATTGCAACCTGTCAAAATGACAGATGGACTTCAGTTTTTTCCATCACCGTTTTAAAAAAACCGTCAACGACGGAAAATATTCGGTTAACGCGACCCCTGATCGGATAATACATTTTTTTTTAGGTGAAGAGCAATTATAAATATACTTGAGAAAAAAAGACATTTAATCAAATATTGAACCATTTTCAGTCAATCAATGTCTTTATTTTGGATGTACATTGTTGAAAACAGCCAACAATTGCATCTAAGATGTGACTAGAAAAAAAATTCTCTGCTTTCACTCAAAAAACTTCTAGATCTTATAGAAAAAAAAAACATTTCTTACCTAAAAATGTAATTATGCTTGATATAACACACATCATTTGAAAGCTATGTGTTTTTCCCACGTGTTTCAATTTAATTTCCATTTGTCTCAAGGTATTTTTAAGTTCTAGTTAAGTTTTAAGTTAGTCTAAATTGTAAGTGCTGATAGGATTTTGAGTTTTTGCAGTGTTCAGAATAAATGTATGATACCTGCTGTATTGGACCACATTAGGGACCAGTGCTACATGGTGTTTTATTCAGCAATGACTACTGAGCTAAAATTGACAGTTAGCTTTATTATGTTTTAATTTCACACCCTCATCACTCTAGAGCGCTGTGTTTTTACAGATTAAATAAAGCCTGTATGTAAGACATGTTAGCCACGCATCGACAGTGGTCATAATCAATAGAAACCTAGCCCTCCGAAGGGCTAACGTTACGTGAGCAAGTGACAGTAACCTTATATTTATTAGCGATGAGAAGTCTACTGCTTAAAGATGGCGGCTGTTTACTAACGCTGCCCATACGCGGCCGAGTCTGTTATTTCGCATCTAGTCCTAAATGCATGCGATATCTATGAGACGTCATGTTCAAGAAACCAGTCTGAGATGATTCCAGCTTTATGACATGGCGCATTATCCTGCTGAAAGTAGCCATTAGAAGTTGGGTACATTGTGGTCATAAAGGGATGGACATGGTCAGCAACAATACTCAGGTAGGCTGTGGCGTTCCAACGATGCTCAATTGGTACCAAGGGGCCCAAAGAGTGCCAAGAAAATATTCCCCACACCATTACACCACCACCACCAGCCTGAACCGTTGAAGGCAGGAAGGATCCATGCTTTCATGTTGTTGACGCCAAATTCCGACCCTACCATCCGAATGTCACAGCAGAAATCAAGACTCATCAGACCAGGCAACGTTTTTCCAATCTTCTATTGTCCAATTTCGATGAGCTTGTGCAAATTGTAGCCTCAGTTTCCTGTTTCTTAGCTGAAAGGAGTGGCACCCGGCGTGGTCTTCTGCCGCTGTAGCCCATCTGCCTCAAAGTTCTACGTACTGTGCGTTCAGAGATGCTCTTCTGCCTACCTTGGTTGTAACGGGTGGTTATCTGAGTCATTGTTGCCTTTCTATCAGCTCGAACCAGTCTGGCCATTCTCCTCTGACCTCTGGCATCAACAAGGCATTTCCGCCCACAGAACTGCCGCTCACTGGATATTTTTTTCTTTTTCAGACCATTCTCTGTAAACCCTAGAGATGGTTGTGCGTGAAAATCACAGTAAATCAGCAGTTTCTGAAATACTCAGACCAGCCCTTCTGGCACCAACAATCATGCCACGTTCAAAGTCACTCAAATCACCTTTCTTCCCCATACTGATGCTCGGTTTGAACTGCAGGAGATTGTCTTAAAGCATGTCTACATGCCTAAATGCACTGAGTTGCCGCCATGTGATTGGCTGATTAGAAATGAAGTGTTAACGAATAGTTGGACAGGTGTAGCTAATAAAGTGGCCAGTGAGTGTATATTATTCATATTTTCTAAAATAAAAGATATTACTACCAAAGCATTTGTAATTGCAATCATTTTCTGGGAGAAATTGAGTATTATCTGATAGAATTGCAGGGGGTGCCAATACTTTCGGCCAACAGTGTATTTACAATTCTCATAGCAAATCGCTCATACATAACTTCACAAACTGTAGCTCTAAACTTAATTACAAATGCATACACTAACAAATATTATCAAACATGAACAAACATTAGCTGAAACAACTTACAGCCATTATTGTGGGCCAAACCAGAGCGCAGCTATCCTTTATCCATGTCAGATGTCTGAGTCTGCTTCTCAGTCATACAAGGTGACAGTCCAGCCAGACCCAACGCTGCCACCAGATGGCAGCCAATCCTCCATCAATAAACAAAGTACAATACGTTTGGACTTTTTAGATACTTATTTTGATATTTAGGGGTACTTAAAGGGTTAATTCCGATTTACTGGGAAATTCGGGTTATGTTGCCAGCGTAAGAACGGAACTCCGAGGACGACCTGTACATTTGGGAATAGAAACCTCACACTACCCTTCCCACAGCTGTCTGGTTTTTATTGTAGATCATTAACATGGTCAAGAGAAGTGAAGTTAGATTGAGGAACTAAGACATTGCTAGTTGTTGCTTTAGCACTTAGCATCTGTCTTTTCAATAATGTTGAGACATTAGGATGCAATGGGTGCTCATGTTTTCATTTCAACAACACGATTTCAATGTACACTGTACATCTAATTGCTTTGTTCACATTCAAATTTGGCAGCCTGTCTCCAAAACATCCTTTACGAAGCCTTCATTTAGCTGAAAGTATGCAAAGAAAGATTTAGCTTAAATAGATGGCTGACTCAGCACAAACATCACTACATGAGAAAGGGGAAGAAGTACCATCAGGGCCCTATTTTGGGCAGGCAAGAGCGCAGAAAAGACTTCTTGCTTGACATTGTGGTTTTCCTTTCAAATGTTTAGTCTTTCTTTACCAGTGTTGGGCAACCATATGAAATCCTTTGTTATTATTGGAAGGAGGTACAATTATGATTTGACTGGTTGCAGTTTTTAGTTCTGAAATACCTTCATGAAAACAACTGAATAGGGTTTTGTCTTTGTCCCTAAACTATGACAACTTCTATCACCTTTGATGCAGTAAAATTGGCAACTTTGATGAGACAACAATGTTAAAGCAACGGACTAAACGCTATCCATTCTCTAGTTTACTTTTGGTCGGTGAGTTGACTGAATGACTGCCTTAGACCGTAATACACTGCAATTAGGTCAGATAATGCTCAATTTCTCCCAGAAAATGATTGCAATAACAAATGCTTTGGGAGTAATATCTTCATTTATTTTGCTTGCAATGAAATAACACAAAAGAGAATGGGGAAAAAAATGAAATCATTATCATTTTACACAAAACTCCAAAAATGAGCCGGACAAAAGTATTGGAACCCTTTGAAAAATCATGTGATGCTTCTCTAATTTATCTAATTAGCAACACCTGTTACTTACCCGTGGAACATAACAGGTGGTGGCAGTAACTAAATCGCACTTGCAGCCAGTTAAAATGGATTAAAGTTGACTCGACCTCTGTCCTGGGCCCTTGTGTGTACCATATTGAGCATAGAGAAAAGAAAGAAGACCAAACAACTGTCTGAGGACTTGAGAAGCAAAATTGGGAGGAAGCATAGGCAATCTCAAGGCTACAAGTCCATCTCCAAAGACCTGAATATTCCTGTGTCTACCGTGCACAGTGTCATCAATAAGTGTAAAGCCCACGGCACTGTGGCTAGCCTCCCTAGATGTGGAGAGAAAACAAAAATTGACGAGAGATTTCAACGAAAGATTGTGCACAGGGTGGATAAAGAACCTCGACTAACATCCAAACAAGTTCAAGCTGTCCTGCAGTCCGAGGGTACGACTGTGTCAACCCGTACTATCTGTCGGCGTCTGTTTGAAAAGGGACTCTATGGTAGGATACCCAGAAAGACCCCACTTCTGACCCAGAGACATAAAAAAGCCAGGCTGGAGTTTGCCAAAACGTACCTGAGAAAGTCAAAAACGTTTTGGAAGAATGCTCTCTGGTCAGATGAGACAAAAGTAGAGCTTTTTGGGAAAAGGAATCAACATAGAGTTTCCAGGAAAAAAACAAGGCCTTCAAAGGAAAGAACATCGTCCCCACAGTCAAACATGGCGGAGGTTCCCTGATGTTTTGGGGTTGCTTTGCTGCCTCTGGTACTGGACTGCTTGACCGTGTGAATGGAGGCAACCAACACATTTTGCAGCATAATGGAGGGCCCAGTGTGAGAAAGCTGGGTCTCTCTCAGAGGTCATGGGTCTTCCGGCAGGACAATGACCCAAAACACACTTCAAAAAGCACTAGAAAATGGTTTGAGGGAAAGCACTGGAGACTTCGAAAGTGGCCAGCAATGAGTCCAGACCTGAATCCTGTGAAGAGATCTGAAAATGGCAGTTTTGAGAAGGCACCCTTCAAATCTCAGAAACCTGGAGCATTTGGCCAAAGTAGAATGACCTAAAATTCCAGCAGAGCATTGTAGGAAATCATTGATGGATAACGGAAGCAGTTGTTCACAGTTATTTTGTCTAAAGGTTGTGCTACCGAGTATTAGGCTGATGGTGCCAATACTTTTGTCCGGCCCATTTTTTTGGAGTTTTGGGTAAAATGATCATTTTGTTGTTTTTTTTTAAATTGTTTTTTGTGTTTTTCATTTCAAGCAAAATAAATGAAGATATTACTACCAACGCATTTGTAATGGCAATCATTTTCTTGGGAGCAATTGAGCATTATCTGACAGAATTGCAGCGGTGCCAATACTTTTGGCCAGCACACTCCCAAGTGTTTGCAAAAAAATGACACCAATTGCATGGAACATAGGCAGAGGGGGAGAGGAGACCCAGAGTTTATAAAATTAGACTGCTAACTACTCTGCGCTAAAAACCTTCTGGATTGCGGATGCTCAAACGATGGGTTAGTAGTGTGAATGACATTGTTGTTGGCTAAATAATTGTACGTCGGAGCACTTATCCATTCTAGTCCGGACGTAGCCGAGTTCACGGTTCGCTATGATAAAGAGCAGAAGTGGCAAAGTAGATCCCTGCAGGGTTTTATGGCTAAGAATCATGATGCCGTGCTTGATAAGGCTTTAACCAGCTTAGGTCTGTCTCTGTGGTTGGGCCTCTCAATCAAGGGGGATGTTCTCCCAGTGAAAGGAGATCCCGCATGACAAAATGAGACAGACAGTCAGGTGATGCAAAGTGAGGTTTCCCCCGTGTCAAGAGTTTTACATAGTCTGGTTCGTCGTGAAGATCCTACTGAGACATTTTAGACGATACTTCACAACTTCGTGGCAGCATTACGGAAATACACTTCGCTAGCTCAGCGTGACTTTTAACCAGTGCAAACTACATAAACAACCTCTCCGATACCGATATCAAACCGATACTGATCTGGTGACGCAATAGTTATACGTGATGCAGTGTTGTTTTCGTCAACGATGAGAACAACGAAAATATTTCGTCAAAGAATACTGTTTTCATGACGATGACGAGACGCTAACGAGCTAAAAATGTGTTTTACAAGACTAAAACATCACGAGACGAACGACTGTTTTCGTCTGACGAGACGAAAACGAGAAGAAAACCCGCAATAGTTTCCGTCACATGTTCACAATGTGCCTGCATAGCCAGCATTGTAGCACTGTCTGGTTGTGTCACTCACATGACATGCTTTGCCCCCCCCCCCAACTCACCAGTGTCCTCTGACTCCAGGCTTGCACACACGGTAAGATTTGTTTTCTCTTCTGCAATGTTGCTTTAGCCTTTAAAGGTCTGTGCTGAGTGATCATCACGCACTAAATGTAACTCTTAGCGTTAGCTTAGAGTTCGCGTTTGTGTTAGCATTGGGCTAATGCTAATGCCGAGCGTCCTCTTAACACTAGAACTACCAAGGGTGGATCATTTGATACAAATCACTTTTATTACCATAGAAGGGTCATCTGACCCTAATCAGCGTATCTTTTGTGAGCACCGAGGTCCTCATTAATCATAAAATGTATTATTATTATTATTATTATTCCCATTCACACTCGCAAAACCACAGGGTTGGATTGCTTCAATTAGCATCTTTGGTTTTGTGGGACAGTGGACCGCTCAGGGAGGCAGTCGGGCGGACAACCTTTTCACATATTCCAAAAGCTGCAGTTTACCTACAATGTAATGTACACTGAAGCTTGTGTTTACTGAAGCTGATGAGTTTATAAATCATTATTTTTCATTCATTGTTCATTTTTTTGTACACCATTAATTATTAGGGTCTTTCAATCAGTCAACAAATCCCAAACATCTTAATTTGGATACCTCTAGATGTTGCTCTAAGCACAGATGCTGTGCTAAGCTGTGACCTACTCATGCACAAAGGCTGCAGGCTTGCACATCAGTATGAAAAGTATCTGACCATTTTGGAATTTCTGATATTTCTGCATAAAATCACCATTAGATGTGATCTGATCTTTGTCAAAATCACACAGATGAAAAAACAGTGTCTGCTGTAACTAAAACAACCCAAACATTTATAGGCTTTCATATTTTAATGAGGATAGCATGCAAACAATGACAGAAGGGGGCCTTCTTAATAGGACTAGTTGTTATAGATCCCAAAGTAAATTAATCAGCACAGCAGTTGAAGGTCCTCTTGGGTGGGGTGGACTTAGTCACTGACTGAGCGGTGCCACCAGCTCGACACATCATCAGTTGTGTGCCCCAGCTTCATCAGGTGTTTCGGCCACTTAACACAATACACCCTCTGCTGGGGTTGGCCCACCACAGGCTGATCAGACCTGGGTGAGTGTCAAGCGGTGGCACCGCACGGTCACTTGGCAGCCCATGTTGCGTCCCTGCGTTTTAGCCACAGCCAGTGACTGCTCCGCTCTGCTGCAGTGGCAAGTTCTTTTATTGCCTTCCGTTGGGCCTGCCCTCTGATCCCCACCTCCTTCAGGAGCCTTGTGGTGGACCTTGCTACAAAGCCTCTGCAGCCGACCTCCAATGGCCACACCTTCACGTTCCAGCCCCGCCCCTCTGCTTCAGCTGCTAAGTTGGCATACCGCAGCCTCTTCCGTTCAAATGCCTCATCGATGGCATCCTCCCACGGGACAGTCAGCTCAACGATGAAAACATGCCGGCAGGATTTGGACCAGAGGACCAGGTCTGGTCGCAGATTGGTTGCTGCAATTTCGGGTGGAAAGGTGAGCCTCTGGTTGAGGTCCACTCGCATTTCCCAATCCCGGGCTGCGCTCAATGGGCCAGATTCCGGGGGAGATGACTTGTTCCGCCGTTTCTCCCCTTCCCGGACAAACATTTTCTGTGGGACGGTAACCTGGGCGTTTAGAGGCATGGCATTGGTGGATACCCTCTTGTTCTCAAGTTCGGCAGCCAAACACTTTAAGACCTGGTTGTGGCGCCAGGTGTATCTTCCTTGGGTCAGGCCGGCTTTGCAACTAAGTAAGTGAACCCTCTGCCTAAGGAGACTTAAACAGCAATTGAATCAAATTTTTACCATACAAATTTAAGTCAGGTGTGTGCCCAATTACGGATGAGTGGTTTAAAGCTACCCTGCCCACTATAAAACACACACCTGGTAAGAAATGTCTTGATAAGAGGTATTGTCTTATGTGCATCATGGCTCGGTCAAAAGAGTTGATACAAAACCACTTCTAAAAGCACTGTTGCTTCTCTCCCAAGGAGTAGCCGTTCACCAGAGTGGATGCCAAGAGTTCAGCGCAGAATACTCAGAGAGGTAAAAAAGAACCCTAGAGTGTCTGCTAAAAACTTACATAAATCACTGGCACACTCCAATATCTCTGTGCACACATCAACTATATGTAAAACTATGGCCAAGAATGGTGTTCATGGGAGAACTCTATGGAGGAAGCCACTGCCGTCTAAAAAAACCCATTGTTGCTCGTTCAATGTTAGCAAAGTACTTGGACACTCCATAGAAGTTTTGGAGTGATGAAACCAAAGTTGAATTTTTTGGGGAGTAACACACAACGTCATGTGTGGAGGAAACATAGAACAGCACACCAACATCAACACCTCATCCCCACTGTGAAGGAAGAAGGTGGAAGGACCCCCGCTCGCCCAGAACCTGAACATCACTTACTTATTTTTCCCACTTCTGTCATTGTTTGCATTCTATCATCATTAAAATATGAAAACCTATAAATATCTGAGTGGTTTTAGTTAAAGCAGACGCTGTTTTTTCATCTGTGTGATTTTGACAAAGATCAGATCACATTTGATGCTGATTTTATGCAGAAATGTGAGAAATTCCAAAAGGTTCAGATTAAAGATGTGCCGATCGATCGGGTCAGATCACATCATTTTCAAAGTATCGGAATCGGCAAAAAAATATCGGACATTTATATATATATATATATATATATATATATATATATATATTTTTTTTTAAATTAAATCGTTTTCTAATTGTACTCAACGTTCCAGACAAAATGTCTTACACTCATCCAAAGTCTTTAGTTTTGTCTTAAAGTAGGGCTATCAAATTTATCGCGTTAACGGCGGTAATAACATTAAAATATTTAACGTAATTAACGCATGTGCAGCACTACCCACTCACGCATTGTCGCGTTCAATCTATAATGGCACCGTTTTACGTATATATAGAGCTATCAGGCAACGTAAAATGAGTAGAGAGAATTTTGGCAGCCTTTGAAGCCTTTTTTTAATTGGCCAAAGCCTTACAATCCCTCTCTACAATTAGAAATGTCGTAGGAAGCAATGTGGGGAAGAAAGGTAGTAGTTGATCTTTTTCTTAAGACCCTATGTTACTTCCCAACGCAGAAAAGATATATCAATTGGTACCACTATGCACAGTCATGGTTGCACTTCCCATGATGCATTTGGGCAGAAGTTAAATGGCTACAGTATCATTTACTGAAAGCTCAACAAATACACTAGATGGCAATATTTAGTCACAATATACAAAGTCACATTCATCCTTTAAGAATTACAAGTCTTTCTATCCGTGGATCCCTCTCACAGAAAGAATGATGTAGTTAATGATGTAAATGCCATCTTGAGGATTTATTGTCATAATAAACAAATACAGTACTTATGTACTGTATGTTGAATGTATATATTCGTCCGAGTTTTATTCATTTTTTTCTTAATGCATTGCCAAAATTTATGTGATCGGGAAAAATTATCAGAAATGATTGGAATTGAATCGGGAGCAAAAAAAAAAGCAATCGGATCGGGAAATATAGGGATTGGCAGATACTCAAACTAAAACGATCGGGATCGGATCGGGAGCAAAAAACATGATCAGAACAACCCTAGTTCAGATACTTTTTCATACTACTGTACATTAATTTATAACCTACATTACATACTGTAGCAAACCGATATTTCCCGATATTAATCTCAATGCATTTATCAGCTGATGTTACCGATATTACTACCTTACTAACAATTAAACTGTAAAGTATATGAAGTACTACACACTTACCCTTTTCAGTGTCCCTTTGGTCTTAATGAGACATGACTTCTCCAGGTTCTGATAGCCACCAATCACTTCAATTTCCTCTACTGCCGGATACTTCTTCTTCGAGGGTTCAGCCACACCAGACGTCGGCTGAGGAATCTTTGTATTGACACATGTCGTTGGTGTGGATGGCGTTGTGGCTGTTCTTTCTGTTTCTGTGGATTTTTTGGGGGTGATTGTAATAGTGGCCCCTCTTTTTACTTGACCCCCAGAGGCACTGCGAATAGAGAAAAATGTTGGCGATGGTGATGGAGAAGCAGTGGGAGATGGAGAACATGGTGAGGAGGCTGGGGTTGGTGCACAGTCAGAAGGTTTCAGAGATTTATCTGGAGATTGGCTCCTGAGGTGTGAGGCATTAATTGGGTTGGGTTGTCTGAGCTGGGATGTTGGTGAAAAAACCCTTCTGGGACAAATTTTTGTGTTCACTTCTGATGTTTCTTTACCCGTCTCTTCACTCTGATGTTTTTTGAATCCTTTGCTTTGGCATCCTTTAACATCTTTGTCCTTACAAGGAGTCGTTGATGTCGAGGCAACATGTTGAGTTTGCAGTAATTCCTGCTCCTTAAGCTGTAACTGCTCAATTTGGAGTTGTCTTGTCTTAATTCCACTGGTGTCACTCGAGAACACTTTAGCGTCTCCCTTTAGTGTATCTGATGTGATGAGGGGCTTCACCTTTACCAGATGCACCGATGAGACGTCCACGTTTTTTTCTCTTAAACACAAGCCTGACCTCGAACCAACTGTCTCCAAGTTGTAGATCCGACTCATTGCTGCGAGAGAGTTGGGATGAGGCGGTGAAGGGGAAGAAGCTTGCGCAGGATCAATAGATTTGTTGCTCTCTACTCCCTTCTCAGGTTCCTCCGTGTCTTCTTCTTGTTCTCCGTCTCCAACCTGATGTTGGCTATTGCAGTGCGTCACTTGTTCTTCCACATGTTTCAGAGTGTCTGGTTTATCCTTGGATATTTGAAGACTTTCATCGCTATCTTCTGAGGGAGCGTTGGCAAAGTTGCGACTAACTTCCTCTCCACTGTCAGTGGTTGAGTGTAGGACAGAAACAGGAAGCTGAGGGCAGTTTTTCAACACGTCGACTTCCTGAGTGATGTCAAATGCAGACCCGGATGTCTGCACCTCTGTTTCTGCCTCATTGCTCTCAGCAGCAATCATCCTCTTTTGCAAAGGAGCGGTGGATTCACACTCCTTTTCAGTCCCGCTTTCCTCACATGTATCGCCTTGACTGGATGCATCAGAATTTATTTTAATTTCACCTCCATTCATGCCCTGTGACCTCCTCTGTCTGAGCCTGTCTTGCTCCCTTTGTCTAATTTTCTCTCGCAGGGACTCTATGCGACTCAAGGGCTTGCCGACCCTCCAGCTATCTCTCCTCTCCACTCCTTCAGAGTCTTTACCTTCCACGCTTTGACCTGCGTTCTTCTTTTTCGCCATCTCCTCTGCAACATAAAACACGGTCCTTGGGATCTGGATCTCGAGGGGACCTGGAGGGTTCCCCACAGGAGAGATTCCTTTTAGGGATCTGGGTGTTAAATCACAAGCAACTGACTCATTGGGAGTTCCTTGCTTGCAGTCGATCCTGTGCGATTGTTCAACCATCTCGTTGTTATAATCAGCCGCATCGACTATTTTTTCTATTTTGTTGATAAGTTCTTCGGTGTGATGGGACAAAACATCCCACTCTGCACCTCTATCTGCTACAGTACTGAGCAGAGTAGAGGACTCTCTGTGGTCTGATTCAAGTTCGTGGCAATTCTCTGCACCGCTTCGACTGTTGAGTGCCTCAGTTTGCTTAAAATCATCTGTTTTCTCGCAAAGTTTTCCCGAGTATGAATCTTTTGCCGCACTGATTTCTAGTTTGAACGCTTTCTTAATGGGTCTCCTCACCTCTCTTTCAGTGGTCCTTGCTTTTCCATCTTGCTTAATCGGTATCCTTCTCGCAAATGAAATTCCCTCGGTGCTTTTGACTGAGGCCATCATGAAACCTTCTCTATCTTCATCACCTGCCATCCCTGTAGCCAACCTTTGAACTTCAGCCCTGTTTTGTAATCCTATCCCTGTATCGCTTCTTTTCTGGATTGCGTCACTCTGGATTTCGTTTGGTAATTTCCCGTCCTTTACAAATTGTTTTTTGTCCAAAAATCTCGACCACCCAATTTTACACTTGACGGGTATTTCCTTCCCTAAGCTTGTCCCACTCCTGTCTGAATGTATCCTCTCACGTGTTTTCCTCTCAAAATACCCGTCTGGATCCAAGCCGTTTTCCTTCGAGGTGACAACCCTATCAGAGAAGCTGAAAGAACGTTTTGGCACACCTTTGAGCGGCACGTCGTATGTCCTCCCTTCATTGGGTTCGTCGCTTTCCCTTGAATTTTTCCTCCTACCGGGCCTGAGGAAGTTATCGGAACTTTTTGATCTGGAGGGAGGCTTACGTAGCTCCCCGAATTTAGAGAGAAGCTGGCTAACTCTGCCTCCTCTTTCGTAAAAGACATTGTCATCCAAACTATCCTGCCTGTTATCTTTAATCACCATTGCCTGGTTGCACAGTCTGTCTTTTTCTTTGGAAATCTCTTTGTCCCTCATCCATGGCATTTCAGTTCGAAGATCCTTGCCCCAACTCTCCCTCTTTGCCTCGATGGTGCACATCTCACTCTCCTCTCTGCTGGAGCTTTTCCCTCCTCCTCCTCCTTGAGATCGCTCTTCACTGCTCACTGTGGGCTTTATGATCAGAACATCAGAGGCTCGGATCTCAGTGACACTCGCCCCCCCTGCTAGAATCTCCCTTAAGTCCATCTTCATCCCTCTCTTCCCTTGCAAGTCCTCCTCCGGCCGCTCCACCTCCACCTCTCTCCATTTTGCTCTTTTCTCGTCACTGCCTCTGCGGTTCTGTTCGATGATGATGATATTGTCTGCACGGATGGTTCGAAGACAAGGGACAAGAGGAGAAAATGAACTAGCTAGGTCTTTGTCATTTTCTTCTTTCTCCTTGGCTACATCTTTTAGCGACTCTTTAGCCTTTTCCCAAATCTCCCTGTTATTCTCTCTCCCTTGACTCCTGTCACGGCCTTCGCTCAAATCGCGAAATCTTTCTATTTTCTTCTCGATATTCCTGCCTCTTCCGGTCTCCCCGTCATGACTCTTGGGGGTCAGTTTGTCCTTCTCCAGCTCGTACCCAACATCGTCTTTTACCTTCCTCCACACATTCTGTGTACGCATAAATGGGTTTTCATGGACCGGAACGATGGTTTCCACCGAGACCTGGCCTACATCTGGCGACTGGCTCGGATCTGGACTGAGGGATTGTTCGTTTCCCTGACTGACAGTCACAGAGTTGTCTGTATCGCTGAGTATATCCAAGATGGGTTGAGAATCAACCGATGGGATGGACACGTCTCTTTCCTTCTCCCGGTCAACCAGGATTTCCTGCTTCGCCTTCCTCCGCTGAATGATCCCTCGCTTCCAGGCGGGCATTTTGGCAAACTTCTCCTCTTCCTCTTTTTCTCTCCTTTCCCGTTCCTCTTCCTCTCTCCTCTTTCTCTCCAACAGGAGCTGCTTCCATTCCGGAAGAGAGGAGACAGACATAACAGAAAAGCAGGCAGGTTTTTTGGACCTAGATGGGTGCGTGTCCTGGCCGGCCTCTGTGACTGAAGTGCAGAAATGAATTGGAGTTAAAACTGTTCGAAAATATGCAAATGACATTGGTTGTTTGCAGTGTGGTTTAGAAACATGTGACTAGAGCTGAAACGAATACTCACATCCAAATTTTCCATTTTCTATCCATTTTCCATTAGAGTGCATTGACATTCAACTGACACCCAAGTCAGACTACACCATTGACGGATATGCACATCCAAATTTTCCATTCATTTTGGCAGAAAACTATGTGTGGCTGTGATTTTTGACCATTAATGGAAAATTTGGATGTGCATGGCTGTCAATGGCATGGACGCGCATGGCCTGCAAAACTGCCCTATTCCCCCCAAAAATGCCATATACCTCCTAAAAAATGCCACATGGCAAAATCCATTTTGCCACATATCCCAAAAAATGCCACATGTCAAAAAAAAAAAAAAAAAGCCACATGGCAAAATCCATTTTGCCACATGGCAAAAAACATTGCCACATGGCAAAATCTAGAGTTGAAACGAATACTCGAGCAACTCGAGTAACTGATCCGAGTAATTGTATTCACCTCGAGGAATCGTTTAATTTTGCCAGCTCTAAGCATCACGTTTTGCCCTGACTACTTTTAATGCAGGACAACGTCACGTGCGTAGAGGAAGACGCAATAAAAATAAAAAATAAAAAAACTTATTGCAGCCGACAGCCGCTACAAACTATGCCGACGTTGCTAAAAACTACGCCCGCATGATGCCAGTGTGGTAGCAGGTAGTGTCCGATGCGTCTCATAGATATCGCATGCATTTAGGACTAGACGCGAAATGACAGACTCGGCCGCGTCTGGGCAGCGTTAGTAAACAGCCGCCATATTTAAGCAGTAGACTTCTCGACGCTAATAAATATAACGTTACTGTCACTCGCTCACGTAATGTTAGCCCTTCGGAGGGCTAGGTTTCTATTGATTAAGAGCACTGTTGATGCGTGGCTAACGTGTCTTACATACAGGCTTTATTAAATCTGTAAAAACACAGCGCTGTAGAGTGATGAGGGTGTAAAATTAAAACATAATAAAGCTAACTGTCAGTTTTAGCTCAGCAGTCATTGCTGAATAATACACCAGGTAGCACTGGTCCCTAATGTGCTACAAAACAGCAGGTATCAGACATTTATTTTGAACACTGCAAAAACTCAAAATCCTATCAGTACTTACAGTTTAGACTAACTTAAAACTTAACTAGAACTTAAAAATAGCTTGACACAAATGAAAATTCAATTGAAACACGTGGGAAAAACACGTAGCTTTCAAGTGATGTGTGTTATATCAAGCATAATTACATTTTTAGGTAAGAAATATTTTTTTTTTCTATAAGATCTAGAAGTTTTTTGAGTGAAAGCAGTGATTTTTTTTTTTCTAGTCACATCTTAGATGTAATTGTTGGCTGTTTTCAACAATGTACATCGAAAATAAAGACATTGATTGACTGAAAATGGTTCAATATTGGACTAAATGTTTTTTTTTTTCTCAAGTATATTTATAATTGCTGTTTACCTAAAAAAAAAAAAAAAAGTTTTATCCGATTACTCGATTAAAATATTACTAAAATATTCGATAGCTGCAGCCCTAATTGAATCGTAGCACCCTGAATCGTAATCAAATCGAATCGTGGGGATGGCACACCACTAGTAGACCTGCACTGCATTATACGACTGAAGAAATTCAACTTTCCAGCTCACATTTCTACACTACAGTGAAAACAATGTTAGCTTACCTGTCTGATTATGTCACAATAAAAAAAAAAATTCCAATAACTGTCTTAACGAGCAAATGATATGCATCATGTATCCGCTAAATTTGATTAGATTGTGCAAGTGGTCTTAATGTTGTAGTAAGTATGTTCTAATCATGCAGTTAATTATTTAACAGGCTAATCAAATGCACATATCTGTGACAGTACATTTTAAAACGATATAAATACAAAGGTGCGCTTTTAAAAATTTCGTTTTATATTCAAACTACTCTATTAAGACATTTGTGTTTTAGTCACATGCGAAAGATACTTACAAGAATCCCGCTTTGTATTGCAGTTGGCCTACTACTTCTGGATCCACTTTGCGTTACTTGCCGCTAGATCATGGCTTCTCCAAAGAAAACAAATAAAATAAATTAGGTCCCACTCTGAACTGCCCGAGTGCTAGAGCACGGTACCATCACTGTTGTCCAGTAAATATTTTCAGGTTCTGAGCACCAGGCCGCTAATCCGATAATTACGTTCAATTCCATCAGTAGAGTTAAGTGGCAAGCACCATATTGTGGGACCTACGAAAGGCGTTTAAAGAGCACGGCCGTCTGCCCAGGCTCTAACCCCCCACCTTTTTTACACACACGTCTCATCCCTCTGTCTAATTGGAGGAGATGGAGGAGGTCGAGGGGGGGTAGAGATGAAGGAGTAGGATCAGGACTGAAAGCTAAAAAGTCACTTGTTAAGCTCTATTAGCGTTACAATGTCGAAAGAATTTTTACCGTATTTTTGCAAAGCAACTTTTTTTAGTATGCTTAAAATATACAAGAGTACTAGTTTCCTTAGATGGGGCTTTTTGCAAGGCAAAGGTCCAGATAGTAAATCCAATTTTTTTTTTTTTTTTTTTTTGGAATGGCGTTTCTGCAGCCCACACCGTTTGACCGACCGTCACTGTATAATACAAATATCAAAATAACGGGAATTTTCGCGCGAGGCAAGGAATTTTTTGAATTACCCCCCAATTTTTTTTTTCTTTTATCAAGTCCTACAATTTTTTACCAAACCACATAATTTACAGATAAAGAAAATCCAGGACTGTAAGGGTCATAAAAGTTGTAAACAGAATTTACCAAAAAACAACAGCTGTTCCCCCAGAATTCGCCAAAAATGGTCCCATTAATTTCTAATGGGATGCCATTGACAGCCATGCACGTCTAAATTTCCCATTTATTCTCAGTAGCAGGAAAACATAGGTTCTTGTGATTTTTGACCAATTACATACAGCCAGCTGACAAATAAGTCAATGCCATTGACACTAATGTACTTCCAAGCCATTGAAGGTAATGTACATCAAATTTTCAACAGGACGTGTCTATGAAATGTCCCCAAATCAATAGGAAGTGACCTGATAGATCTGTATCTACCACAGCAAAGCTCCATCTTAATTTCTCCAGAAATTGCAGTTTGTAGTTTAAATATACATACTACTAGTATATTATATTACTGTGCAAAATGAAAAAAGTAATCAAATTAACTGCACTGTAAACTGAAGCTTAACAAACTAAAAAAAACTCCAAAATTTATCTGAATGGTGGATTACAAGCAACTATCAGGTGCATACATACCCCCACTTAATGTACATGAGTGTGCAGCACCCATTTGGAGAGACAGCGAGAACATAAAGTGGTATTTGCCATGTGGCCAAATGGATTTTGCCATGTAGCATTTGTTTTACCAAGTGGCAAAAAGGATGTTGCCATGTGGCTTTTTTTTGGTATGTGGCAAAATGGATTTAAATTTTGGAAAATTTGGACGTGTATAGCCATCAATGGCACAGCCTGACTTGGTTGCAAGTTGAATGTCAATGTGCTGTAATGATAAGTGTATGGTAAAAAAAAAATCACAGCCACACGTTTTTCTGCCATTTAAAATGAATGGAAAATTTGGATGTGCATAGCCGTCAATGGCATGGACGTGCATGGTCTTCAAAACTTCCATATACCCCCATAAAAATGCCACGCACCCCCCCCCCCCCCCCACACACACACACACCCTAAAAAAAAGCGACAAACCAAAATTCATTTTGCCACATACCAAAAAAAAAATGCCATGTGTCAAAATTTTGCCACATGGCAAAAAAACACCACATGGCAAAATCAATTTTGCCACATGGCAAAAAATTCCACATGGCAAAATAAGTTTTGCCACATGGCAAAAAAATTCCACATGGCTAAATCCATTTTGCCACAATGCAAATACCACTTTGGTTTGGACGTGCATGGCCTTTAAAACTTTCATACACCCCCCAAAAATTCCACATACCCCCCCCCCCCCAAAAAAAAGTGACAAACCAAAATCCCATTTTGCCACATGGCAAATACCACTTTTGGTTTGGATGTGTATAGCCCTCAATTGCATGGTTGCGCATGGCCCTTTAAAACTTCCATATACCCACCAAAAATGCCCCCCCCCCCAAAATTGTGACAAAAAAAAAAAAAAAAAAACCCCGGCCCCCCCAAAATTGTGACAAACCATAATCCCATTATGCCACATGGCAAAAAAATGCTACATGGCAAATCCATTTTGCCACATGGCAAAAAAATGCCACATGGCAAAAACAATTTTGCCACATGGCAAAAAAAAAAAAAAAAATGCCACCTGGCAAAATCAGTTTTGATTTGATGTTTTCCTCTCAAAAAAAATCCACATGGCTAAATCCATTTGGCCACATGGCAAATACCACTTTTAGTTTGGACGTGCAAGGCCTTCAAGACTTCCATAAACCCCCAAAAATTGGCGCATACCCCCCCCCCCCCCCCCAAAAAAAAAAGTGACAAACCAAAATCCCATTTTGCCACATGGCAAATACCACTTTTGGTTTGGACGTGCATATCCGTCAATTGCATGGATGTGCATGGCCTTCAAAACTTCCATATACCCCCAAATAATGCCACATATCCCCCCCCCCCCCCAAAAAAAAAGAATGTCACAAACCAAAATCCCATTTTGCCACATGGCAAAAAAATGCCACATGGCAAAATTTATTTTGCCACATGGCAAATACCACTTTTGGTTTTCGGCCCTGCTCCCCATTTGAAGGCGCACTGCTCTCAATCTAGTTTTTTATTGGTCGACATCTTGTTCACCTGTCTAATCTTGCTTGTACTTGTGTTGCTCCCTCTAGTGCTCAGTAACGGTATAGTTGCACGGGGTTTATTGATTGTGCTGGAGGCATGAAAACGAAACTATCAGTTCACTATGAGAGGAAAAACAAACAAAAGTAACGTTTAACGCAGGCAACAATTTGAAAACTAGTGGAGTAAAAAGTACAGATACGTGCTGTAAAATGTAAAGAAGTTAAAAGCACCACTTCATATTTGTACTTAAGTAAAGTACAGATACACAAAACTGTGTTTATTACAGGCATGTGTTGTATTACGTACACACAACTTGATTTTCCAAATAATTTTTATTTTCACAACTCCATTCTGTTTTTGTCCATCCAAAATGTTCCAGTCATACTTTTCAAGGCATTTCATTTGTGTCAGTGTATACTACATAGCTAAAACAATTATGTAAAATCTATGAGTTAAATATAAAAAATATAATGCATTCATTCCCAATGTAACTATAATCAACTGTAATTTTCACTGAGTATCCATATTGATAAGCGTTCTTCCTTAAATAAGTGAAAAACAGTTGCATTTTTGTAACCGAATCCTCCTTTTGTTGAAATGCTAATTATCTAGTACATCGTGAAGGTGCAAAAAGGTCAGAGGGGATCATCCAGGTCCAGACACCCAATCAGTTCTAAGACAGTGTTTAAGTTTCGTGTTAAATCAGCAGCGTGACTACTTTCACTTCTCCTTGTGGTCGCCGTCCCGGTTCCAGGTCGCTTCGATAAAGAGCTGCACCTTGCCGCTAAGCTGCTCGCATAGGAACGCTAAATCCTGTTTGTCCAACGACTGTGCCAGGACTAGGTAGACTGACATCGTTAATGCCATGATCAGCCGGTCCAGGGATAAAGCCGGCAGGAGCCACAGCACCACGCCAAACTCCAGGCACACCGGATGGCGGTAGTGAGAGAAGAAGCGCTTAGTTTGGGACGATTTGTAGGAGAGGGGGTCGCCCATCCCCAAACATTGGTAATATACCTAGACAAGAGGCACAGACATAATTGTTTAAGCAAAATTTGAGCGACTTCTGGGTTGTTTTGATGTTTACCTGCTTGATACCCATCAGTTCTGGGTAGTCAAACATCATAAGGACGGTGCAGATGATGGCCCAGCAGAAGAAGTGAACGGTGAAGCAGAACAGAGGGAACCAAACACTCCAAGGTGCTTGGCGCACCGACCAGAGACAGGGGGCGCCAGTTACCGGTTGCCAGTAATGCATCAGAACCTAAGAGTGGAAATGTAACATGAACAAATACTGTATACACAGTGCCCTCCATAATTATTGGCACCCTTGAAAAAGATGTTTTTTAGCTTCTAATATATATATTTTTTCAAATAATATGGGACCATAATGGAAAAAAAGAGAAAAATCCAACCTTCAATACAAGTGCATTCATTCAGTGGGGGAAAAAAATCCCACATAAAGAAAAAATTATTTGAAATCAAATAATGTGTGTCACAATTATTAGCACCCCTGGTGGTAATACTTTGTACAACCCCTTTTGCCAACAAAACAAGGTCTGGGGACTGAGATGGCCATGGGAGGAGCTTGATTTTGTGTCTGGTCAACCATTTCTGTGTAGATTTGGCCATATGTTTAGGGTCATTGTCTTGCTGAAAGACCCAGTGACGACCTATCTTCAGCTTTCGGGCAGAGGGCAACAGATTTTGATTTAAAATGTGCTGGTATTTCAAAGCATTCATGATGCCATGCACCCTAACAAGGTTCCCAGGGCCTTTGGAAGTGAAACAGCCCCACAGCATCACTGACCCACCCCCATACTTCACAGTGGGTATGAGGTGCTTTTCAGCATGCGCATCTTTCGTGGCACGCCAGACCCACTTAGAGTGTTTGTTGCCAAAAAGCTCAATCTTGGTCTCATCTAACCAAAGCACACGGTCCCAGTTGAGCCTGGGACCATCTGGTTTTTTGTGTGGGCAGAAGGCTTTCATGTTCACATTGAAGGGAATATGCATATTGACCCAAACCCATTAATTAAAACACCGATACTGATATTATCATACAAAAAAAGCTTATAGTACCTAAAAACTCTAATTCTAATAATCTGAGGTTTACACTGACTGAATAAAAAGGTACTGGATACCAGTCCATTCTGCTTGTCGCAGTACCTGGAGAGCCAGCGCAGTGGCGAAGCAGTATGCGGTCCTGTTCAGGGAGCCCAGCATCGACTGACAGGCCTGTTTGACGGGCGGCCATGCAAGCAGACTGTGCTGTATGATGAAGACAGCCAGCAGAGCCACATCTACAACCAGAGTCTTGAGGACAGAAGTGTCCCGCAGGGCTTCTGACCATGGTATGGAGTCTTATGAGGTTAATAAAGAGCGGGAGAAAAAGGTCAAACTTAAAACATATACTCAAGCTTTATTTCAGTATTTAAAATAATCATTCAGAATTATTATGTATATAATTCATTCATCTTCTGTGCTCACGAGGGTTGCGGGGGTGCTGGAGCCTATCCCAGCTAACTATAGACAGCAGGTGGAGTATACCCTAAATTGGAAGCCAATCACAAGGCACAAGGAGACATATATTATTATTATTATAAGCCAGTACTTGTCTTTACGTACAGTTCATGTACCGCCAAGACGTCAGAACAATCTCATTTGAGGCTTAAATAATTTTTTTTTCAGGTTCATAGTCTTTTTCTGGTGAATATATTCTTTTACGGTATAATTAGCAGTATTTATTTAGTATATGTATATTTCTTATATTATTTTTATAGCCAATTAAAATCTTTAAGAGAGGAAGAACTGTGTAGCAAGTCATTGGAAGGGCAGTTACGTGGTCTTCACTTGCTGGTAAAAAAAAAAAAAAAAAAGTAGCAAAACGTTTTTCTTTTGATTTCAAATTGCCACATAGTATGAAACTATGTCAGAAAGAAAGAAAATATAACGATAGAAAAATAAATAATATGGAACTACGTTAAAAAAAGAAAGTAGTTACAAAGATAGAATAAGAAATAAGCGTATGAAAATGCGTCATTATGAAAGAAGTTACATAGAATGAGAAATGGAAAAAAAGCAATAGCCTAAGGAGGGGCTCGAACCCCCAACCCTGCGATTAAGAGTCTCATGCTCTACCGATTTAGCTCCTGAGAGGAAGGTTCATTCTTTGGAATGGCAGCCAATAGCGCTCTCCCATTTCTTGAAATGGTAGCCAATAGCGTTCTTCCATTTCTTGAAATGGCAGCCAATAGCGTTCTCCCATTTCTTGAAATGGCAGCCAATAGCGTTCCATGGTGTAAAATGGCAAATGTAAGTCATCTGTTTTGTCTTTATATCCCATTATATAACTCTCCAGTGATACAATTGCTCAATTAAATGGAGCGACACGATCGGGAATCGAACCCACGTTAGTCGTTCATTCTTTGGAATGCCAGCCAATAACAGCGTTCTCCCATTTCTTGAAATGGCAGCCAATAGCGTTCTCCCATTTCTTGAAATGGCAGCCAATAGCGTTCCATGTTGTAAAATAACCAATAGCGTTGCGTGTTACTCAACGTGGCAGCCAATGGCAATACGAGTTGCGTCGTAAGTCCCAGACAAGGATGGATTGCAATTTTCAGACGGACGGCCTACGACGAAATAATTAAAAACGGTGAGTTTATTTCAAAGTTAAGGCTTTTACCCTATATCCTGTTATTTAAAAGAACAACAAAACGCGTTATTGTACTTTTTAAGAGGGTAAACGTAGTAAAATAAACCCAATTCAATGTCTTTTATGTTCCAACAAGTGAATGTTCTTTACTCGCCTGAGTTATGCTACTAGCTAGCCTGTTGTCTTAAAAAGTACTCCGTCCGTGTTGTTTACTTGTTAGTGAATTGAGTTACTGACCTGTTGTTTTAAATAGTCCAATGATCAATAGTTTTTGTAATTATTTAATAATTAATGTAATTATTGTAGATTAAAATGTTTTCTTGTTAATTCATTGACATCTAGTTATTATTGGTTTGCACATTTTACAACAACATCTATGGGCCAAAATGCTTTGAAAATGAAAACAAGAACAGCAGGGAAGGAAAATACTCATACATCATTTAAAACAGAAATAACATATACAAATGATACAATGAAATTCAAACATTTCTAATAATTAATGCATGGGAACAGTCACTAAAGTAACAAAACCTGATTATGAAACTACGTCATAAAGAATTTGCAAAGATGGAATGAGAACTGGACAAAAAGCAATCGCCCAACGTGGGGCTCGAACCCACGACCCTGAGATTAAGAGTCTCATGCTCTACCGACTGAGCTAGCCGGGCGGCTGACAACATAGTAGGTTGCGGATCGTATACAAAGGCAGCCGACAAGTCCGATGTACAGTAGAAGTGTCACGTCTGTACTAATCGTGATGACATACCGGCAAAGGATGTCGCAAATACGCCCTGTACATTGCTACTTTGAAGACTGTTTCACTGATAAAAGTTTGCACGAGATAACTCAACTCCTTACTAGTTTAATGGAATCTTTACCTTGGCAGAGTGTCGTTTCTCCGGTGATGTTATGGTAAATGGCTCGAAATGATATAAAGCGGATAAAATCTGCACCAGATATGAAAACAAAGGCAAAATTCAACAAAGATACGGTGCACAGAGCACAGCCACGGAACGTGAGTGACGCCATTTCAACTGCGGTCTCTTATCTTTATTTCAAATTGAGCTGTCTTCCGGGACGCGAACGTGTCATTTGCAAATAGCGACACAGGATGTCGCTGTTTCAAAACTTCTAAATAGAAAAAAAATCCATATTACTAAATACAATATTTTAGTTTATTCAATACCATCTACAGCAGGGGTCCCCAAAATTTTTCCTGTAAGGGCCACACAACTTTTCCCTTCTCTGATGAGGGGCCGGGGTCAGTTTGTAACAGAAAAGGTGTGACGATTGCAGGAGTGCCTAAATGTAAAAATGTATTGTTTTTCAGAAAGCCACAATCAAATAACCCTTTCTGTACGGTGGCCGAGAGGTGTCAGGCGAAATGCAAAGTCCAAACACTTTGCAAATAGAAAAAAGCACGAAACCAAATTGTAAACACTTTGCAAAAGTAAAAAGCACGAATGCAAACTGCCACAACACGATCCCCAATTCCTAAAGCGCGATTGCAAATTGGCAAAAGCACGAACCCCAATTGTCACAACACGACAGCAAATGGCTTGTAGCACGAATGCAAACGGCTCACAGCACAGCAGCAAAATCACGCAACACAACAGCAAGAGGATGAGCCGGAAGTTAAAAAAAAAAAAAAAAAAGAAGACGACGACACTTTATACACTTTATATGTGCTTTGTGACCATCTATACGGACCTCCATGAAGTTGCCCCCCCATCAGACGCAAATCTATATAAAAATGATGTCAATCCTTTGTGCTACAACGGTTTTGTTGATACAGTATTATGCTTTTATAGAGATATTAATTTCGAGTGGTGAGGTCACTCGTAGCTTTTCCTCAGTTTAGCTCCCGCGGCTAATAGAGCGTACCAACTCTCTCAATAACAGAGGGGTGTCCTAATAACTAGCACGAGCATAGCACACTTCTGGTCCATTTTGCAGTAAATTGGGGGGCTTGAGATATTGATTTCGAGTGATGACGTCCCTCTAAGTGTCTAAGTGTCGTCTTTTTTTTTTTTTTAAACTTCCGGGTCATCCTCTTGCCGTTGTGTTGCGTGATTTTGCTGCTGTGCTGTGAGCCGTTTGCTGTTGTGCTACGAGCTATTTGCTGTCGTGTTGTGGCAGTTGGGATTCGTGCCTTTGCCAATTTGCAATCGCGGTTTTGGAATTGGGGATCGTATTGTGGCAGTTTGCATTCATGCTGCGAGCCATTTGCTGTCGTGCTGTGGCAATTGGGGTTCGTGCTTTTGCCAATTTGCAATCGCGCTTTAGGAATTTGGGATCGTGTTGTGGCAGTTTGCATTTGTGATTTTTTCTTTTGCAAAGCGTTTGCAATTTGGGTTCGTGCTTTTTTCTATTTGCAAAGTGTTTGGACTTTGCATTTCGCCTGACACCTCTCGGCCACCGTATTTCTGGGTCCTTCATGGAACAAATGTAAATAAAATAAGAATAATAATATAATATAATACAATATAATATAATAATGAATAATAATAACTCTATTAATTAAATAGATAATAACCAAATAACCCTCTCTTGGTTCTTCACAGAAAAAAGCCAGGAAATAAATAACACTACTGAAAGAAAAAAAAACATTTTTTTTTGTTCAGGGGGCCGGACCAAATGTGGCAGCGGGCCATATCCGGCCCGCAGGCCGTAGTTTGGGGCCCCCTGATCTACAGTGATAAATCCATTTGAAATAACGTTCTGAACAAGTAACGCCTTGAAAAAATAATTGGCGTGCTAATAACTCAAAAACTATAAACAGATGGAAATTCTAATTTTAAACCTATTTTCTTGCATTAAAAAACATTTTGGATGGAATATTATAATGAATCGAGTTGGATGTTTATTCCTTTTGTTTGCTGTATATTACAGAATTTAAATGAAAAGCCATGAAACTGTGAATTTTGTGCGTAGTGGACCAGGGAGCAATTTTTAAAAATTTAAATACACAAATGAATTCAGTTTTTCACAGTATTTACACATGTTGATCGAACTTGTATTCAGCATGGTCTCGTTTTCTGTTTAAACTTCTGCTTTTCCTTTCGGTGTTACCCTTCAGAGGCCGGATTTATGGCACAAAATAGTGATATCATTGATTTGATATACGAGCTCATCTTCAAACAAAGTCGACGTCACATCCGAAGCACTCCGCGTGGTAGTTTTTGTTGAATGAAACCACTCGAATGGACTCAGTGCAACCCTGAAAAACAACAAATGTTTTCTGAAATGTTCACAATAAACATAATTGATTAAGAATAACGGCTCACCTCCGTCGGCAGTATGGGTTTATTACAAGTGGCACAGCACGGAGCCTGCACCCTGAAACCACCAACATGTTCAGCCAGTCTTACGGCTTAGTCATTTGTCGCAATAAATGGGTGTGACCCATTATCCGGTGTGGCACTCAATAGCGAATCTACTTACTTGTGGTAGTCTTTGATACAGTAAACCTTGTTGTCTGTGCCCACAGTGAAGGGTAGATCCTGCAGGCTCTGTCTACAAACAGCACAGCGGAAACAAGCCGGGTGGTACGACTTCCCGAGAGCTTGAAGGACCTGCTGGTGCACAAACACTTGAGATTAATCCTATTTATACAAAAATACACGGATATGTACTGTATCAACTCAATGCCGGCCCTTAGCATAGGTGAGCAAGGCGGTTGCGTTGAGCGCCATCTTTTGGAGGGGGTGCCAAATTGCTTCGGGTGGAAAAAATACCCATGCTACACTTCTCGAACGTTTTCTAACAAATCAAATACATTTCAGTATGCTACATCATAGACTTCATAATGATATTGACGGGATGCGGGGCCGATTAATACGGGGCCTGCATTGTTGGCGTGGCTGTCAAAGCTGACTGAGCAGAATCACAGACAAAGCTTTTTTTGCTGAAAATTCGTTTTGAATAAATGCTTTAATCCTTAATTTTTTTACAGATATGGACGTAAAATAGTCTCGATTCTTGGTTAGAGTAAAAAAAAAAAAAAAAGTGTAGTTAGCATTTATTTTATGCAAATATGTCGAAGTACAATGCTAGGCTGTTAGTCAATGTGCTGGCTGCCATATGTAAACAGAGCTTTTCTGGTGAAAATTCTTGTGAATAAATGCTGAAATCCCAGAATTCTTCATAGATATGGACATAAAACGGTCTCGATTCTTGTTTTAAAACAACAAAAAAAAACAACAAAAAATAACGTGCAGTTAGCATTTATTTTATGTAAATATGTTGGAAGTACAATGCGAGTCTGTTAGTGAATGTGGCTAGCGGTCGCCTTATGTAAACAGAGCTTTCCCGGTGAAAATTCTTGTGAATAAATGCTTAAGTCCCTTAATTATTTATAGATATGGACATAAAACAGTCTAGATTCTTGGTTAAAAGCAAAAAAACAAACAAACAAAGAAAACGTGCAGTTAGCATTTATTTTACGTAAATATGTCGAAGTACCATGCTAGTCTGTTAGCCAATGTGGCGGCCGCCATATGCGATCAGAGCTTTTCCTGTGAAAATTCTTGTCAATAAATGCTTAAATCCCTGAATTATTCATAGATAGGGACGTAAAACAGTCTCGATTCTTGGTTAAAAAAAAACAAAAAACCATGCAGTTAGCATTTTACGTAAATATGCCGAAGAATGATGCTAGTCCGTAGCAGTTAATGTCTCCCATTGATTTTTTCCCACGTTTCAAAATGCATGCAAGGTACGAAAAATAGAATAATTACCTTAAATCCTCAAATAAATCACTACTGGGACAATCCTTCCTGTTTTATGCATTACAGCTTTCGTACTTTTATACAGAAATTATTTTTTAACAGAGAAGGACAATACAGTTTGAGGGGGGAGCTTCACTTACAGCATCAGAGGGTACGAACTACACTAAAAAGTTTTTGTGTTTCAGTTTGTGGAGTGAAGCTGTGGAATAAACTATATGAGGGGCTCAAGCAATGTCCAAGCATGACCCAGTTTAGGAAGTGGTACAAGCACATGGTTTTCACTGGGTATAGGGAAGAGGAAGGGGTTAAATTATAGGGGGTATTCACATATCTGTTATTGGCTAAGTCCTGTTTATTTTTGTTTATCTTGCATCTTTTGTATATGGTTATTTAGTTTATTTCATTGTTAATATGAGGACTAGTTACATAGGGCGGACAGATATAATTAAGGAATAGAAATGGGGGGTAGGTTTTTAATAAGCAAATGCTTCATCCTACTCCTTTTTGGACACAATGAATAAATTCTGATCTTGTTTATTATTATCATTATTATTATTGTCTTAACTATTGTTTCTGTTATCTCGAGAATATCATTGGTTCTGTCTGATTTTAAAAAAAAAAAAAATCATTTAGTTTTTCGTTTTTTTTGTTTGTTTGTCTATTATTTTAATTTTTTTCTCATGCCCAAATAAAGCATTCATTCATTCATTTTCAACCTAAATCCGGCGTTTGATCGCTGCATGTGACCGACTGCTAATAAATGAAGCGGAGTGTGGGACGGCCCCCTTCGGGATGGCGTGACGCAGTCAATGGGGAATGTGTCACGTCAATATATTATGAAGTCTATGCAAGGGCAGCCAAAAACAATACTGATGCACAGTCCAGATACCTATAAAAGAATTTACATTGCCACGTTAATTTATGCAAGATATGAATAGCGTGCCGGTATGCAATTTAAATAGTTATATAGGTAAAGCCATTCTTTCTTTAGATGCACTCAGAAAATAAGTTAAGTGAAAGCAGACAATCCTTTTGGAGGGGTGGGGGGCTTCTAGCTACATTTTTGCCTAGGGGACCTAGTCACTCAGGGCCGGCCCTGTATACACAACTCACCATATCTGTGATTAACTGATCACAGCTGTAGCACATTTCAGGGGATGGATGAACTCCTGAGAACTGCATGTAATAAAAGTACAACTGACGATGATATAATTGTTGGGATATAACACAGTGACAGCATACTGCTGACCAAAGGTATTGGCACCCCTGCTATTCAATTTCTACCAGAAAATGATTGCAATTACAAATGCTTTGGTAGTAATATCTTCATGTATTTTGCTTGCAATGAAAAAATCAAGTTAAATCATTATCATTTTACTCAAAACTCCAAGTATGGGCCGGACAAAAGTATTGGCACCGTCAGCCTAATACTTGGTAGCACAACCTTTAGACAAAATAACAGCGAACAATCACTTCTGGTATCCATCAATGAGATTCTTACAATGCTCTGCTAGGATTTTAGATCATTCTTCTTTGGCCAACTGCTCCAGGTCTCTGAGATTTGAAGGGTGCCATTTTCAGATTTCTCCACAGGTGTCCAATGGGATTCAGGTCTGGACTCATTGCTGGCCACTTTAGAAGTCTCCAGTGCTCTCTCTCAAATCATTTTCTAGTGTGTTTTGGGTCATTGTCCTGCTGGAAGATCCATGACCTCTGAGGGAGTCCCAGCTTTCTCACACTATCCCCTACATTAATTTGTTGGTAGTCTTCTGATTTAATAATGCCATGCACGCAGTCAAGCAGTCCAGTGCCAGAAGTAGCAAAGCAACCCCAAAACATCAGGGAACCTCCACCATGTTTGACTGTGTGTTGTTTTCATTGAAGACCTTGTTTTCCCCCCCTGTAAACTCTTATGTTGATGCCTTTTTCCCAAAAAGCTCTACTTTTATCTAATCTGACCAGAGAACATTCTTCCAAAACATTTTTGCCTTTCTCAGGAAAGTTTTGCCAAACTCCAGCCTGGCATTTTTTATGTATCTGGGTCAGAAGTGGGGTCTTCCTGGGTGTCACTTTTCATTCAGACGCCAACCGATAGTACGGGTTGACACTGTTGTACCCTCGGACTGCGGGACAGCTTGAACTTGTTAGGAAGTTAGTCGAGGTTCTTTATCCACCATCCGCACAATCTTTCGTTGAAATCTCTCGTCGATTTTTCTTTTCCGTCCACATCTAAGGTGGTTAGCCACAGTGCCGTGGGCTTTACACTTATTGATGACACTGCGCACGGTAGTCAGTGTTGAAATTCGCCCCCCGGCCAAGACGCACGGAAACAGCGACAGCCAAAACAAGTGCCGCTCGGCCGATGCTGCCTCCGCGCGCGCCAACCGGGAAGGCAGAACTTCGCGCGTTCTCTTCTTATTTTTAACCCTTTGTACTGACTCCATGTTTCAAAAGTTTGAAAAAGATTTGCCGAAAGCAGGTTGACAACTTATTTGTCGACAATGGTCAAAAACAAGGCAAAAAACAGACGACGGAGGGACAATTCTGGATCTAAAACAAGGCTACATGTTTCTGAGCAGCAAAATCTGTGTTATCTCAGTGTCCAGTCTTTTTAAAGTCCTTGATGAAGCGGGCCGTGCTGAAGGTGTGTCTGAAGGTGTGTCTGGGCGTTGCTTTTGGGTCTTCCCCTCTGTGGCCGGTTTTGGGCGGCATAGGTTCGTACGCGGATGGGACGCCCGCTATCAACTTTGTTGTCCGGGCTGGCTTGTACTTGTTTTAGGACAAAGCGCTTTGTCCTTGGAGTTTGCTGGGAGAGCTGATTGCAAGAGTTGGTGCGTCAATCTTGTTCGTGACGCACGCGTTGGGCTTCTGTGATAAGACGGCGTTGTGTATCTCTTCTATTTCTTCTCATTAAACTATGGTGTACTATTTATTTTATATTAGTAGTGCAGTCCTACCGTAGATATGAAGATGATACTATTTCCTGATAAATTATATTACGTGTGTTAGAGTAATGCAAACAGTTCGATGGTGCCTACAAGAACCTGTACCATTCTTTCTCATCTCCCCCTCATTAGCCCGGATAAGGTGATTCACTTTACTGTGTCAAAGGGCATGTAGTGGAGTCTGCTTAAACAATAGTTAGATGAACGTGTTAGACTAATGCAAACAATTATGTGGTGTGTGCGATGACGGTATCTTTTCCCTTCAACAGAGTAACATTCAGGTCTTTGGAGATGGACTTGTATTCTTGAGATTGCCCATACTGCCTCACAATTTTGCTTCTCGAGTCCTCCCAAGACAGTTCTTTGGTCTTCTTTCTTTTCTCCATGCCCGATGTTGTACACACAATGACACAGGACAGAGGTTGGGTCAACTTTAATCCATTTTAACTGGCTGGAAGTGTGATTTAGTTATTGCCACCACCTGTTATGTGCGAGAGTAAGTAACAGGTGCTGTTTATTACACAAATTAGAGAAGCATCACATGATTTTTCAAAGGGTGCCAATACTTTTGTCCGGCCCATTATTGGAGTTTTGTGTAAAATGATAATGATCCCCCCCCCCCCATTTTCTTTTGTGTGTTTTTCATTGCAAGCAAAATAAATGAAGATACTACTACTACAGCATTTGTAATTGCAATCATTTTCTGGGAGAAATTGAGCATTATCTGACAGAATTGCAGGGGTGCCAGTACTTTTGGCCAGCAGTGCATATGTGTGTACACTGTGTACGCATGAACAAAATTGTTGGTGCTCATTCTTTAAAGCACTCAATGGTCACTGAAATAACACTGAGCTTCTTGCAGAACGTCCTTTGGATAAATGAGATATAACTGGAGCTATTTGGCAAGTCAAATGAGCTCTATTTTTATAAATGCGAAAAAAAAAAAAAAAAGGCAGATGAAGAAAAAAACACTGCACCGATTGTGATACAGGGAGGAAGCTCGGTGGTTCTCTGATGCTGTTTTTTGGGGGGATCTGGTACAATGTGCCTTGAATCTGTGACTTGTGACTCTCATTCAACAAAATAATAACCCACAAAAGCACAGATAAAAACACCAAAAAGCATCTGTAGAAGCTGAAACATTCAAAATTTCACTTGTAATATCTGGTCAATTTATACTTTAGTCAGTGAACATTGTGGCTGTCTCTTTCTTTAACCAAAGGGTACCAACAATTTTATGTCTCTTGCTGTCTACTTACATAAAAATCCTCTTCGCAATAGATACTTCCAGTCACTGTATAGAATGGCTTGCCTTGAAGATTTTTACCTAATGGGAAAACAATCCAATTGACTACACAATTAAAGAGAACTCGAGCAGGGTTGATTTCATTTTATCCAATTAAAAACAACATAAATGTATTGTTTGACCTTATTATTTGCTAGACTTACATAACGTAACAAAATTACAAATTCATTTGAAGTCATTTAATACTGATTACATGTTTGGAGTGGTGTAGATGTGCATTAAAGCGATTTCTGAAATGATGGTTTGCCTGTTTAGCAAAAAAAAAAAAAATTTATATTAGGCGTGGTCTGTCACTTTAAAGCTTTAACTTTAAAAGCATTAATGTATGTATTTAACTATATTTGCAGAGCTTTAAATCCGGCAGACTGATATTATTTGAAATACAATTTGTAATATAATGATTTCTTTTAAGCAACACTAGGTAACTTTTCACCCTTTATAAAATATTTTAATAACATTTGTAATGATATGTCGACTGACAACTAGTTGAAGGACACCTCTTTTATATCATGAGTAGGGTTGTTCCGATCATGTTTTTTTGCTCCCGATCCGATCCCGATCGTTTTAGTTTGAGTATCTGCCGATCCCGATATTTCCCGATCCGATTGCTTTTTTTTTTTGCTCCCGATTCAATTCCAATCATTCCCGATAATTTTTCCCGATCATATACATTTTGGCAATGCATTAAGAAAAAAAATGAATAAAAGTCGGACGAATATAAATATTCAACATACAGTACATAAGTACTGTATTTGTTTATTATGACAATAAATCCTCAAGATGGCATTTACATTATTAACATTCTTTCTGTGAGAGGGATCCACAGATAGAAAGACTTGTGACTTTGTATATTGTGACTAAATATTGCCATCTAGTGTATTTGTTGAGCTTTCAGTAAATGATACTGTAGCCATGGCCAAATGCATGATGGGAAGTGGATCCATGACTGTGTAGTGCTACCAATTCATAAATCTTCTCTGCGTTGGGAAATAATTTAAGGTGTTAAGAAAAAGATCAATTGCTACCTTGCTTCCCCACATTGCTTCCCATGATATTTCTAATCGTAGGGAGAGGGACTGTAAGGCTTAAGCCAATTAAAAAAAAGGCTCCAAAGGCTGCCAAAATTCACTCTACTAATTTTATGCTGCCTTTAATCGCTCTATATAGGTAAAACGGCGCCATTACAGATTGAGCGCGACAATCCGTGAGTGGGTCGTGCAGCGCATGCAATAATTGCATTAAATATTTTAACGTGTTACATTTTTTAAATAATTAATTACCGCCGTTATCGAGATAAATTTGATAACCCTACCTTAAGCCTAAAGACTCTGGATGAGTGTAACATATTATGTCTGTAATGTTAAATACAATTAGAAAACGATTTAATTAGAAAATATATATTAAAAAAAGGCATGGCCGATAGTTTTTTGCCAATTCCGATACTTTGAAAATAACGTGATCGGATCCCAATCGGACCAATCGGGACTTCTCTAATCTTGAGGCATAGACTTCATGATGTATTGACATGACACATTCCCCATTCACTGTGTCAAGGGGGCTGTCCAAAACTCCGCTTCATTTACTAGCAGTCGGTCACATGCAGCGATCTAACACCGGATTTAGGTTGAAAAAAATACGAAAGCTGTACCGCATACAAACAGGACGGATTGTCTCAGGAGTGATTTGTTCGAAGATTCAAGGTAATTGTTCTATTTTTCGTACCTTGCATGCATTTTGAAACGTGAAAAAAATCAGCGGGAGAAATTAGCCGCTACAGCATTGGCATTATACTTGGCAATATGTACGTAAAATACATGCTAACTGAATGTTTTTTTTTTTTTTTTTGCCTTTAACCAAGAATCAAGACTGTTTTACGTTCATATCTATAAAGAATTCTGGGATTTAAGCATTTATTCACACAAATTTTCAGTGGAAAAAACTTTGTTTACACATGGCGGCCGCTAATTGCCTGACTGACTAGCTTCATAGTTCTCAATATTTACGTAAAATAAATGCTACCTGCACAGTGTTTTTGCTTTCACCCAAGAACTGAGACTGTTTTACGTCCATATCTCTAAAGAATTAAGGGATTTAAGCATTTATTCACAAGAATTTTCAGTGGAAAAAGCTCTTTGTTTACATATGGCGGCTGCTAATTCCCTTACTGACTAGCCTCATAGTTCGCAATATTTACATAAAATAAATGCTACTTTCACGGTTTTTTGCTTTTAACCAAGAACCAAGACTGTTTTACATCCATAGTCGATGCTAACGCTTTCGCGCAAACAAGTCGCAAAAGGAAAAATTGCTTCTGCAACAACCTCCAACACCGGGAAAAGTGCGAAGTGTCACCACGTAAAAAATGTTTTGTTTTTTATTACACCATCCCTTGTATTATAGGCAAATTGCAGCTTTAGGAATATCTAAAAAGGTTGTTTACCAGATTGTCTGCCTGAGCGGTCCACTGTCCAACAAAGCCAAGGCAGCCCTGCCCTGCAAACACTCAAGATGCATATTGGAGCAATCCAACCCTGTGGTTTTGCGAGTGTGAATGGGACTGATTAATTACCTGACTTGTTTTGGCGAACACTTCAGGCTTCGGCAGAGGCCAAGTGTTCGCCGAAACATATCAGGCAATTAAACCATTTACTAGAGACGATTGATCGGGTCCGATCACGTCATTTTCAAAGTATCTGAATCGGCAAAAAAATATCGGACATGCCTTTGTTTAATATATATATATTTTAATTAAATTGTTTTGTAATTGTATTTAACGTTACAGACAAAATGTCTTACACTCATCCAGAGTCTTTAGTTTTGGCTTAAACTAGGGCTATCATGTCACGTTCAGTCTGTAATTGCACCGTTTTACGTATACATAGAGTTAAAAGGCAACGTTAATGGAGTAGAGAGAATTGGCAGCCTTTGTAGCTTTTTTTTAATTGGCTAAAGCCTTACAATCCCTCTCTCAACAATTAGAAATATCGTGGGAAGCAATGTGGGGAAGAAAGGTAGTAGTTGATCTTTTTCTTAACACCCTATTTAATTTCCCAACGCAGAGAAGATATATCAATTGGTACCACTACGCACAGTCATGGTTGCACTTCCCATCATGCATTTGGGCAGAAGTTAAATGGCTACAGTATCATTTACTGAAAGCTCAACAAATACACTAGATGGCAATATTTAGTCACAATATACAAGGTCACATTTATCTTTTAAGAATTACAAGTCTCTCTATCGGTGGATCCCTCTCACAGAAAGAATGTTAATAATGTAAATGCCATCTTGAGGATTTATTGTCATAATAAACAAATACAGTACTTATGTACTGTATGTTGAATGTATATATTCGTCCGAGTTGTATTCTTTTTTTTCTTAATGCATTGCCAAAATGTATATGATCGGTAAAAATTATCGGGAATGATTGGAATTGAATCGGGAGCAAAAAAAAGCAATCGGATCGGGAAATATCGGGATCGGCAGATACTCGAACTAAAACGATCCGGATCGGATCGGGAGCAAAAAAACACGATCGGAACAACCGTACTAATTATTGTCTGGGATGAAAGAAAAATTCGACTAATCTGTAAGTGTTGGCAAAATGAACTCAATACAACCACTACCGTTTTTGTCCATCGGCGTCGCTAAAATCAACCAAAACTGAAAAGTTACCAAGTGTTGCTTTAAATCAGACATGTCCAAAGTCCGGCCCGGGGGCCAAATCCGGCCCGTGGTCAAATTTCATCCGGCCCCCAGCCTGTGTCATAAAATCAATAATGTCTGGCCCGCACACAGACCTAATAAATTTGTCAGCAGTACTGCTACCAGCATATGAAGTAGCTTACACACTAAATGCTGCTCCTCATTTACCCACTAAAAGGCAGCAGCACTCTAAGCAACATTACCCCGTGTGACCCCTTACTTCCAATTTTCTAAAATGGCGACAATCAACAAAAAAAAAAAAAAAAGAAAGAAAAAAGAAAAAAAAAAAGTTGACTGTGTCGGCCAACGCTTCAAGGATAGGTGGAAATTGGACTATTTCTTCACTAAAATACGCAATATGCAAAATACCTCATTTGCAAAGAGACAGTCGCTGTTTTTAAAGAGTTCGATGTGAGGCGATATTACTAAACACGACATGCTGACATGAATGACAAGATTACAGGGAAGATGCGTAGCGAGATATTGAAGCAACTTAAAGCTAGTTTAATTTTACAGCAGCAGTATTTCGCTAGTTGCAAGTTTTTGTGGAAATTATTAATTAAAAAATAAAAATAAAGCAAATGTGACACACAGAATGGCTTGCTAAAATTTACATAAATATATTGTTCTACGTAAAGGATGTCAGCCAAGGTCGGCCCCCCACATTTTTACCACACCGATTCTGGCCCCCTTTGCAAAAAGTTTGGACAACCCTGCTTTAAATCAAATAAAGACAACAAAAACACATCAGTGTCACTAGAGTAGAGAGTAGACCTATACAGTTTCATCTCACTACAAATGATGTAATAGTGTTCTTTGTTTTTGTTGAAGCAACTCACTACAAACACAGCAGGTGAAACAACTTTGATGGAATATTTGTCCCATGGCGCGGCAGGCTTTTCCTCCACCATACACCTCTTTGCTGCATTTTGCACACTGACCTTCAAAAAGCACACAATAACACACATCTTAATTCAGAACAGTGGCACAATTGTAAAGTCTACCTACACAAGTGCACAGACTAGATCAATACAAAACATTACGGATAGGACAATATTCATAATGAGGAAGTCCCATCTTACCAAAATAACATTTGGAACTGTCACTAGTGTCCATGTCCTCCTTTATCCAAGTTGTCTTTCCTTGGCAGTCAGGCGGTTTAATTTTGGACAGACAGCTGAAAGGAGACCTGCCTTCCCAGATTATGATTGGTACTATTGGTCTTACTGGCAGGGAGGGTGCATGGGGAGGCGCAGAGGTTCACCCTACCCTCCATTCACACAACTCATAGTGTGAAGTAATCTTACACTCTCCCTTTAAATATTGCTGGTTCATCAAATGCATTATTATCATTAACATGGAACTCAAACCTACAGTGGTATGAAAAAGTATCTGAATTCTGAACCTTTTGGAATTTCTCACATTTCTGCATAAAATCACCGTCAAATGTGGTCTGGTCTTTGTCAAAATCACATAGATGAAAAAAACAGTATTTGCGTTAACCCTTTAACACCTAAGCCTATTTTGGCCGAATTTGCATGCATTTGATGTTGCCTTTATATTTCAAAGAAAAAAATGTTTACAATGGCCAAGTTGGGTCCCTTTTTTCAGGACACCTTGAATTTCATGTCTAAACGGTTGTTTTCTTCACTGACCAATTATAATCCACATTTTGGACCCAAAAAGACAACAACAAAAAATCCCAAAATCTTTTTTCAAAATTTGTAATGTTGATGTCCCATTGACAACCAAACATGCTCGACCAACCGTTTTGAAGCTTGATAATATTTATTCAACTTGTTAGGATACACATTCAGTAGAAAAAAATAAGATTGAATAGTTTTATGTTTGACAATTCAACACAAACAGCAGGTGTGGTCATAGGCGTTTTTGGCCTTTACACATATTATAGTCAAAACAGGTTACATACTGTGCAAAATAGTGAGAAAAAAAATTATATCTATCATCTAGCACAAAAAAGGGTTTGGAGGATATCTCTTTGTGAAGTTAGGTGTTGTATCCATCACCTTACCAACGTACATGCAATCAAGCTTCTCGAACACACATCTACATAAAAATTAAAAAGATTATAGTGAAGAAAAAATATATGTAACATTGAAAAAAGTATTTTAAAAAATATTGACAAGTAGTTTAGTTCATTCAAATTTTTCAGGCATGCGACCCAATATATATATATATATATATATATTTTTTTTTTTGCGCACTCAATAAAGCTTCTTCTTGAACAGGTCACGGAGCTGCGTCACCACACACAACGTCACACAGCCTACTCTTTCGCCATTTGCGCGCTGCTGTCACTTCTACTCGCCGAGACGCCGACTCATCCCAAGAAAGCATCATCTTCTTCCTTAAGTTAATGAAATAATGCATTAGCTTGGGCTAAATGTAGTTTTATATTCATTCTGCATGTTTCAAAGTTGCTTGCTCAAACCAACCGGCCGTTGCTTGCCTCGCATGCCTCCCTTTCAATAGTTGGCGCCTCGCTCGGAAATTTATTAAAAATGATCACATTCGGTTCGTCCTTCTTGACATCACAACGGGATATGGGATATGTAGTCTTTTGTGCTGCTTTCGGTTTTGAAAAAGGACAAGAAATGATGGAAATATGGAGATGGATACATGGTCCATGCAGCGTTTTAATGCATATTTATGAGTGCAATAAAACTATAAAACTCAAATGACATTATCTCCCGTTTTTCTTGGCCGATTGACTTCAAATAAAAACTGGTGTGGACATCAACTTCCACACTTTCAAACGAGACCAACCAGCGGCACGTGGGTGACGTAATTACAGCGTGACGAAGCTTCAAAAACGATATGCGGAAACGCGTCGCTGCCGACAGGTTCGGTGTTAAAGGGTTAACTAAAACCAACCAAACATTTAAAAGTTTTCATATTTTAATGAGGATAGTATGCAAACAATGACAGAATGGGGGCGGGGGTAATAAGTGAACCATCACATTTAATATTTTGTGGCCCTCCGTTTTGCAGCAATAACTTCAACCAGACGCTTCTTGTAGCTGCAGATCAGTCAGGCACATCGATCAGGAATAATCTTGGCCCAATCTTCCCTATTGTTCTGCTATAGTTGAGTCAGATTCCTGGGATGTAAAGTCAGTATGCATTTCGCCTAATGCATTCTTTAGATATGTTTGCAAGCATGACCATAAATGGAGTTGTTTTTCACAGAAACTGCTGATAGTTTTGCCTCAGATAATCATGGACTTTTAACTGCCAACGCAGCAATGTTCATGACCTATTTTGCAAGGTCTGCAAGAGTTAATCACCAAGCGTTCCAGATACACCTCCTTTATTGTATATAAGGAAGGCTGAGCCCCCTGTTCAGTGTGCATTTCTCTACACGGCCTGTTCTGTGACTAAATGCACCCAGAAATGTCTGAAATTAAAACTGCGCGGTATGGATCTCTTGCCTCCAGTCTTCATTTACAATCCAGTCTAGCCGTCTCACCTGAATTGAAAACGAACATGCGGAGGACCTGAAACACTGCCTCCAACAGATGTCTGGCATGAATGGCCGTCTTTACGTCATGCCACAGCATCTCAATTGGTTTCAAGTCTGGACTTTGACTTGACCACTCGAGAACGTGTATTTTGTTCTTCAGAAACCATTCTGAAGTTGATTGACTTCTGTGTTTTGGATCATTGTCTTGTTGCAACATCCATCCTCTTTTTAGCTTCAACTGTCTGACAGACGGCCTCATGTTTTCCTGCAAAACATCCTGATAAACTTTGAATTCATTCTTCCATTAATGATTGCAAGTTGTCCAGGCCCCGAGGCAGCAAAACGGCCCCAAATCATGATGTTCCCTCCACCATGCTTCACGGTGGGGATGAGGGGTTGATGTTGGTGAGCTTTTACATTTTTCCTCCACACTTGACAGTGTGTGTTGCTTCCAAACAATTCAGTTTTGGTTTAATCAGTCCACAAAATATTTTGCCAAAACATCTGTAGAGTGTCCAAGTGCCTTTTTGCGAACATTAAATGAGCAGGAATGTTTTTTTTAGACAGCAGTGGCTTCCTCCGCTGAGTCCGCCCATTAACACCAATCTTGGCCATAGTTTTACATACCGTGTAGTTGATGTGTTCATGAGTTTCTACAAGCTCCATAGCAGCAGTGTTTACTCGGCATGTTCTTTTTGAAAGATTACTGGAGAAAACAAGCAGAAATAACATGGGTTTTATGCGAGGGCGTGTCTATGATGACCCACTTCCGTGTTACAATGGCGACGTCACGCTCTAAAAATAGCATTCGTGCTTTACACTATTGTCATATGGAAACATTTTTGAAAAAAAAAAATAGCAAGTATATTGCCATCACATAAAACATATGTGATGACAGTCACTTAAAATTGACTTATGTCTTAGCTAATTATAAATTTTGTTAGCCTTTCATGACACTTTTGTACTTCTTTGTTAAACACATAAATGGCGGCGTCTTGCGTCATTCTGTGAAATCAGTAAATTTCATTGTTGTCCAATGAAATATATAATACGAAGTAAAATATTTACAAAAATGTGAGGGATGTCTACTCATGTTTGTCATTGTATATTAATATATATCACCTTGTTAAATTGTAAAGAGTTCTACATTATTCATTGATGGTGTTGTAGTTCACTTGCTTAACTTGGATGGAAATTTTATATCACAGGCATACTGAATCTTTGTGAAACTGTCTAAAGCCTCAACAAAAGATTATACTAAGTACAGTATGTGAATCTGAATTTACAGTGGATCATTAGTCATTATGCACAGAAAAATAAAGGCTAGTAAAGGAAAAGAAGAAAGAATATTAATAAACCATATCTTTGAGGAGTATGAATATCTAGCAAAGGCAGAAAAACCTCACAAGAAATTTTCCGAGATAGCAAACAACACTTCAGCCTTGTTCTTAAATTTGTGTGACTGCCCTCATGTGGAGTGTTTAAAGGGACATTTGATTGGATTTTCATGCTGAAAAAAATACGGTTAACATCATTTGTTCAGGTTTGCAGGACAATTTTACCTTTAAAATTCCCAGAATAGAATTACAATTCAAGAATGAGGAACAACAATAAAACAAAAAATCCAAACATAAAAGAAAATCAAACAAAACAAGATTTAATATTACAAAAACAAAAAGTAAAAAAATAAATAAATTCAATCTGTAACATGAATACAATGACTTTGATTTTGAAATAGATTTAATATATAGTGCTATTTCAGTTTTAAAGTCAATAAAATGAGGTTTTGCTCTGGAGAATTTGAATTTGTGAATAAAAATCTATCTAGCTGTAAATAAAATCAGATGAACAAAATAATAGTCTTCCTGACAGGCTCTATAAAAATGATAGAAAGCCAAAAAAATATATTTCTAAACAAAGATCAACGACAGATACAACATTTTCTCAAATTAAATATACAGTGCTGGGCAAAAGTATTGGCACCCCTGCAATTCTGTCAGATAATGCTCAATTTCTCCCAGAAAATGATTTCAATTACAAATGCTTTGGTAGTAATACCTTCATTTGTTTTGCTTGCAATGAAAAAACAGAAAAGAGAATGGCAAAAAAAACTAAATCATTATAATTTTACACAAAACTCCAAAAATGAGCTGGACAAAAGTATTGGCACCCTTAGCCTAATACTTGGTAGCACAACCTTTAGATTAAATTTTTTAATCAAGTTAATTACAGTTTAAAATTAATTAATCGTAATTAATCGCAATTCAAACTATCTATAAAATATGCCATATTTTTCGATAAATTATTGTTGGAATGGAAAGATAAGACACAAGACGGATATATACATTCAACATACGGTACATAAGTACTGTATTTGTTTATTATAACCTTAAATCAACAAGATGGCATTAACATCATTAACATTTTGTTAAAGCGATCCATGGATAGAAAGACTTGTAGTTCTTAAAAGATAAATGTTAGAACAAGTTATAGAAATTTTAAAAATTTAAAAATTTTCAATCAAAAAATAAACTAGTAGCTTGACATTGTTGATGTCAATAATTACACAATGATCATGGTGCTAAAACCCATAAAATCAGTCGCACCCAAGTGCCAGCAGAGGGCAAAAAAAACTCCAAAAAACACAATTAACAAGTGGGCATTTCACTGTACTGTCATTTAAATCTGTCTGAGCGGGGCATGTGCGTTAATTGCGGCAAATATTTTATTTTTAAAAATTAATTACCGCCCGTTAACGCGATAATTTTGACAGCCCTAATTTTGAACTGTACTTTTGAACAAGTAGTTTTGTCTAGCCTGAGAGGATTTTGAAACAATTTTGGAACTAATGTACAAAACATTAAAAGCGCAGGGGGTAGTATGTATCAATAATTGATTTATAATCGAATCGGAGCCTCTGTATTGTAATCGTAATCGAATTGTTAGGTGCCCAAAGATTCCCACCTCTATTATTTACCCCACAACAATTTTGTGACAGGCCACACTTTCATCCAGCATAACTTGTTTATACAACTATTCCAGGAAGACACTTAATAGAGAAACAACGTACAAAATGGGCAATTTCTTTCATAAAAAAGTGTTCAATGTGACGTCACACCATCACAGCTTTGAAAGAGAGTTACAAATGACATCAACGGCAATCTTAACCACACTCACTTTGACCTATCGTTTGCATGAGAAGGGGCTTTAAAAAAGGAAATTACAGTGCCCTCAATAATTATTGGCACCCCTGAAAAAGATGTGTTTTTTAGCTTCTAATATTTTTTTTTCTATTCAGATAATATGGGACCTTAATGGAAAAAAGAGAAAAATCCAACCTTCAATACAAGTGCATTCATTCAGTGGGGAAAAAATCCCACATAAAGAAAAAATTATTTGACATCAAATAATGTGTGTCACAATTATTAGCACCCCTGGTGTTAATACTTTGTACAACCCCCTTTTGCCAACAAAACAAGGTCTGGGGACTGAGATGGCCATGGGAGGAGCTTGATTTTGTGTCTGGTCAACCATTTCTGTGTAGATTTGGCCATATGTTTAGGGTCATTGTCTTGCTGAAAGACCCAGTGACGACCCATCTTCAGCTTTCGGGCAGAGGGCAACAGATTTTGATTTAAAATGTCCTGGTATTTCAAAGCATTCATGATGCCATGCACCCTAACAAGGTTCCCAGGGCTTTTGGAAGCAAAACAGCCCCACAGCATCACTGACCCACCCCCATACTTCACAGGGGGTATGAGCATGCGCATCTTTCGTGGCACGCCAGACCCACTTAGAGTGTTTGACCAAAGCACACGGTCCCAGTTGAAGCCTGTGATCGTGTGTATTTTTGTGTGGGTCTGGCATGCCACGAAAGATGCGCATGCTGAAAAGCACCTCATACCCACTGTGAAGTACAGTGGTGGGTCAGTGATGCTGTGGGGCTGTTTCGCTTCCAAAGGCCCTGGGAACCAAGTTAGGGTGCATGGCATCATGGATGCTTTGAAATACCAGGACATTTTCAATCAAAATCTGTTGCCCGAAAGCTGAAGATGGGTCGTCACTGGGTCTTTCAGCAAGACAATGACCCTAAACATATGGCCAAATCTACACAGAAATGGTTCACCAGACACAAAATCAAGCTCCTCCCATGGCCATCTCAGTCCCCAGACCTTGTTTTGTTGGCAAAAGGTGCTTGTACAAAGTATTAACACCAGGGGTGCTAATAATTGTGACACACATTATTTGATGTCAAATAATTTTTTCTTTATGTGGGATTTTTTTCCCCACTGAATGAATGTACTTGTATTGAAGGTTGGATTTTTCTCTTTTTTTCCATTAAGGTCCCATATTATTTGAATTAAAAAATTATTAGAAGCTAAAAAACATTTTTCAGGGGTGTCAATAATTATGGAGGGCACTGTATCTCGATGCATTTCTACTTTTAAACACCAGCATGAGAACATACAGTAAGTAACTCACACACTTGACACAATGCTCGGTATGAGCACGAGATATGTATCCAGATTTGCCAACTCTGCATTTCACTTCCGATTTGGAAGCAGAAGAGAGGTCATCTCGCATCAGAGTGTGGGAAAGAAACATTTGCCATGAAACCCTATTCCTTGGTATGAAAACCTACAAAGTCGTGGTCAACGCAAGCACATGTGCTTGGCCCACTTTTATAGTAACCGAGGGATTTGTGACAGCTGCTGATTCCTCACTGAGCTCCCTTGTTTGCAGGCGCAACACTTGTAGCCACCAAAACGCCCACTCCGCATGCTGTCGGACTGGTTCAACCAAAAACATCGCTGGCCTTTGGCGTCTTTGCTGCGTACGCGTGTCAGTGTGAATTTTGACAAGTGGGTGATCCTTACAAAGTCAACCACACATTTTTAGTGATCCATGTTTTTTAAGCTGTTAAAAGACGAGTTTATGACATGAAGAAAGAATGACGTAAAATATATATATAAAAAAGTGATGTGTATGTATGTCTATGCATTCAATATTTATGTACACGTTGAGCGGTTCTCCCCTCGGGTATGTTTCCGTTCAGGAATGTCTCCGTCGTGGCATGTAGAGGCAGGAGGAAACCTCTGCAACGCTTGGAGTGAAATTCATTGTCAAGTTTACTAGCGAGCATTGAACATGTTTGACACATTTTGATCATTTCGCTGTCAAGTCAAATGCTTCTCATAGGCCATGAATGACTTTTTTTTTGTTCAAGAATACATGCCTCGTCATTCAAATTTGCAATGCTCTCGATATGTGGACGCCAGCTCTCAATTAGAATTATATTAAGAGTTTTCTGATATTATAAAAGCATTTTAAAAATGATAACGTGTAATATCGACATCCGTTTTTCATTCTCGGTTTTGGGCTGATATGCATGTTGCCTTCAAAGTGAATGTACAGTGGTATGAAAAAGTATCTGAACCTTTTGGAAATTCACATTTCTGCAATCATCAACTGTGATCTGATTTTTGTCAAAATCACACAGATGAAAACACAATGTGCTTTAACTAAAACCACCCAAACATTTATAGGTTTTCATATTTTAATGAGGATGGAATGCAAACAATGACAGAAGGGGGGGGGGGGGAATAAGTATGTGAACCCTCTGCTTAAGGAGACTTATTGAGCAATTGAAACCAATTTTTACCAAACAATTTAAGTCAGCTGTGTGCCCAATCACTGGAGGGTGGTTTAAAGCTGCCCTGCCCACTATAAAACACAAACCTGGTAAGAATTGTCTTGATGAGAAGCATTGTCTGATGTGCATCATGGCTCGGTCAAAAGAGCTGTCTGAAGACCTGCGATCAAGCATTGTTGATTTGTATACACTGCTGGCCAAAAGTGTTGGCACGCCTTCATTTCTGTCAGATAATGCTCAATTTCTCCCAGAAAATGATTCCAATTACAAATGCTCTGGTAGTAATATCTTCATTTAGTTTGCTTGCAATGAAAAAACACAAAAGAGAATGAAAAAAAAAATTTAAATCATTATCATTTTACACAAAACTCACAAAAAAGTACTGGCACCCTTTGAAAAATCATGTGTTGCTTCTCTAATTTGTGTAATTAACAGCACCAATTACTTACCTGTGGCACATAACAGGTGGTGGCATTAACTAAATCACACTTGCAGCCAGTTAAAATGGATTAAAGTTGACTAAACATCTGTCCTGTGTCCTTGTGTGTACCACACTGAGCATGGAGAAAAGAAAGTAGTCCAAAGAACTGTCTGAGGACTTGAGAAGCAAAATTGTGAGGAAGCGTGGGCGATCTCAAGGCTACAAGTCCATCTCCAAAGACCTGAATGTTCCTGTGTCTACTGTGCGCAGTGTCATCAATAAGTGTAAACCCCATGGCACTGTGGCTGACCTTCCTAAATGTGGACAGAAAAGAAAAATTGACGAGAGATTTCAACGAAAGATTGTGCGGACGGTGGATAAAGAACTTCGACTAACATCCAAACAAGTTCAAGCTGTCCTGCAGTCCGAGGGTACAACTGTGTCAACCCATACTATCCGTTGGCGTCCGAATGAAAAGGGACTCTAAGGTAGGATACCCAGGAAGACCCCACTTTTGACCCAGAGACGTAAAAAAAATTAGGCTGCTATTTGCCAAAACTTACCTGAGAAAGCCAAAAATAGCTGTAAAGCTGTAAAAGCTGTAAAAGTAGCGAGCTTAGTGGCGTGAAAACCGCGGGAGAGCTAAGTGAAGCTAACGAACAGCTAAGCGATGCTAAATGAAGCTACGCGACTGATACTCAGTCCGTCGTCGTGGAACAATCCATTGTAGCGTGTGGGGGGTAAGATAAATGCAGCATTCAAATGGCTATCTTTTTTGTTTTGTTATTTGTTTGTTTGGTATGCTGACATAATTATACATGACGAATAGTTTGGGGTGCTGCTGGCTCCAGTGACCAAAGCCGTTGCTCGTTGGGGCAAGGGCAGCTGGTTGGGGTCCCCCTACTGGTTGGGGGCCTACTTCGCCTAAATAGTAGACCCGCCTATGCCTGTATAAAAGATATTGTATAATCCTATGAGGAAATTTACTGATTTATGCCAAAAGGAGAGCTGCTCACACTGTCTTAACAATGATGAATGGAAAGATAATGGGGTGGAGTATTTATCTGTATGGTGGGTGCCCCATGGAGCCCCCCTGCCCTGGCTAGCACCGCCACTACATGCGTCTCTGTGTGTGCATGTGTGACAAACATCCATCCCCGCATATTTCAGATCAGTGCTTATATAAATAGAGCAGTCATTGTGAGTTCTTCACGCGGTGCGTTAGCGGAACAGTAGGACGGTGTGAGCTCACCTGTCAGGTTTGAACAGGTCAGCGTGCCCGCGGACCACGCCCCTGCTGCTCAGGTAAGCAGGAAGTGGCTGCCTGTCAGCGCCGTAATGCGGGACCGACTCAAAATGCGACTTTGATACGCGACATCTGGCCTTTATTACGTTTATTTTTTCGGGTGGGAAACTCATTTGAGAGATTATTCCGGACGTGTTTTGGAAGTAAGGAGGATTCAAGCGATCATGCGGCTCGCCACCTGCGCGCCGCTCGGACTTTTGTTGTTGATTATCCTCGACTCATCAGGTGAGACTTTATAAACTGCGATTGAAAACCATATCGAGTTTTAATGTGTGTATGCATAACTGTCAAATTGGGTCAATCGGTGGCGTCCTGCTAATCAGTTGACTTTTCTAAGCTTTCATGTTGACGTTCTATGTTGTAAAAAAAAACACACCGAAGCAGACGATTGTGTTCGAGTCTACAAAGAAAGCATTCAAAAAGCTTTATGAGGCATTTATGGCGCTTCCTGTGAGGCTCGAAATGATCATCGTTTCATTAATAATTGACTAGCAATCTGCTACAACGGCCTGACTGTCCTTTTGTCGAGCTGAAGCTGACCCTTATTAGTTGAATTTCCCGTTGCTAGCATATTGTTTATGGTGTCTTTGCAGTTATTTAATGTCGTGTGCTTACTGTGAAGTGAGCAATACTTGAAACATTTCAAAGGCAAAGTGCCTCATAGCAATTGCAACAAGACCCAGATATCATAAATGTGCGCTTTGAGGGCTTTCAACCTTGTATGGATGATCTATTATTATATTAAACCGTTTTAAAGATAAAATGTCTACATATTGTACTAAAAAGTTAAACGCAACTGAACTGTACTGTGGCAGCAACTGTTTCACCTTCCATTGACATGCTACAGTGGCGGTTTTAGGGGTGGGGCCACAGGGGGGAATACCCCCCTCTCTAATTTGAATGGCCCTTGAAGTGCCCCTGTTCCCATGATATCACAAAGCATGGCAAACTGCAAAGCCTTCTTTTCTGAAGTGAGAATCTGATCATGTTCCTAGAGTATGTTAAAATAATACAACCCGGATTCGGTTGGAGTTGGGAAATTGTGTAAAATGTAAATAAAAACACAATGATTTGAAAATCCTTTTCAACCCATATCCAATGGAATACACTACAAAGACAACATATTTAATGGGCAAACTCGTAAACTATATTTTTATTTTTCAAATAATAATTTAGAATTTCATGGCTGAAACACGTGCAGTAAAATTTGGGAAAGGGCATGTTAACCTCTTGGTTACATAACTTTTCCTTTTAATAACACTCAAACGTTTTGAAAGAGAGGAGACCAATTCTCTTGAGGAGACTTATTCTCTTAGCTTCTCATGTGGAATTCTTTCCCATTCTTGCTTGATGAACCGCTTCAGTTGTTCAACAGTCCGAGGTCTTCTCTGTCAAATTTTGTGCTCATAATGCGCCACACATTTTCAATGGGAGACAGGTCTGGACTGCAAGCGGGCCAGGGGAGAACCTGGACTCTTTTACTCCGAAGCCACGCTGTTGTGACACGTGCAGAATGTGGCTTGGCATTATCTTGCTGAAATAAGCAGCGGCGTCCATGAAAAAGACGCCGCTTGGATGGCAGCATATTTTGCTCCAAAATCAGCTTAATCATACTTTTCAGCATTTATGTTGCCTTCACAGAAATGTAAGTCACCCATGCCATGGGAACTAATGCACCCCCATACCATCACAGATGCTGGCTTTGAACTTTGCGTTGATAACAGTCCGGATGGCCCGCTTCCTCTTTGGTCCGGAGGACACGTCGTCCAGTGTTTCCAAAAACAATTTGAAAAGTGGACTCATCAGACCACAAAACACTTTTCCATTGTGCATCAGTCCATTTTACATGAGCTCGGGCCCAGAGAACCCGGCAGCGTTTCTGGATGTTGTTCATAAACTGCTTTTGCTTTGCATGGTAGAGTTTTAACCCGCACTTACTGATGTAGTGATGAACTATTTACTGTTTTCTGAAGTTTTCCTGAGCCTATTTGGTGATATCCTTTACACACTCATGTCGTTTTTTAAGGCAGTGCCGTCTGAGGGATCGAAGGTCACGGTCATTCAGTCTTGGTTTCCGGCCTTGGCGCTTACTTGCATTGATTTCACCAAATTCTCTGAACCTTTTGATGATATTATGGACCGTAGATGTTGAAATCCCTAAATTCCTTGCAATTTTGCTTTGAGAAATGTTGTTCTTAAACTATTTTTTCACACAGTTGTGGACAAAGTGGTGAACCTCGCCCCATCCTTGCTGGTGAATGACTGAGCATGTTTGGGGAGGCTCCTTTTATGGTACCCACCTGTTCCCAATGAGCCTGATCACATGTGGGATGTTCCAAATAGGTGTTTGATGAGCTTTTCTCAGCTTTCTCAATATTTTTTGCCACCTTTCCCAACTTCTACTGGACGTGTTGCAGCCATGAAATTTCAAGTTAATTATTATTTGGCAAAAAACAATTTAGTTTATCAGTTTGAACATTAAATATGTTGTCTTTGTAGCAGGGCCGGCCCAGGCCATTTGGGGGCCCCAAGCAAAATAATGCCAAAGGGCCCATATTTTTGGCCCACCATTTCGTCACAGTGTACTGTGAAACCCATACATGCAATCCAACCTATATGTCCATATTTTGTATATTAATCAGATTTTGTTGCACTGCATTCTTCAAAGTTCTCACCCCAAATGATTGTCAGTACTTACAGTAGATAAAGCCGAACCTTTTTCTAAAAGAGGAAAGAATTTTTTAAGCTTGTAATCAAGTATCAAAACTCACAAAAGTCAAATAAAGCAAACTGTAGTAAACAAAATAGAATATTAAATTAAACAATTGCCAGATTGCCCCCTATCTGGGCCCCCTAGTGGTCAGGGGCCCTAAGCAGCTGCATAGTCTGCGTATAGGCTGGGCCGGCCCTGCTTTGCAGTGTATTCAATTGCATATGGGTTGAGAAGGATTTTCAAATCGTTGTATTTTGTTTTTATTTACATTTTACACAATTTCCCAACTTTAATCGAATCCGGGTTGTACTACTTTTTGTGTTTAAAATGGCTTTTTCCAAAAAGTCATTCAATTTATTATTCCATGTATTGTATTCAAGGGCGTAGGTTTGCATAGGGACGGTAGGGACATAACACTAGCAACTTTTCAGGATGCTCATTTTACACAAAACTCCAAAAATGGTCCGGACAAATGTATTGCCACCCTTTGAAAAATCATGTGATGCTTCCCTAATTTGTGTAATTAACAGCACCTGTTACTTACCTGTGGCAATAACTAAATCACACTTGCAGCCAGTTAAAATGGATTAAAGTTGACTCAACTTCTGTCCTGTGTCCTTTGTGTGTACCACATTGAGAAAAGAAAGAACTGTCTGAGGACTTGAGAAGCAAAATTGTGAGGAAGCATGGGCAATCTCAAGGCTACAAATCCATCTCCAAAGACCTGAATGTTCCTGTGTCTACCGTGCGCAGTGCCATCAATAAGTGCAAAGCCCATGGCACTGTGGCTAACCTGGCTTGATGTGGACGGAAAAGAAAAATTGATGAGAGATTTCAACGAAAGATTGTGCAGATGGTGAATAAAGAACCTCGACTAACATCCAAACAAGTTCAAGCTGTCCTACAGTCCGAGGGTACAAAAGTGTCAACCCGTACTATCCATCGGCGTCTGAATAAAAAGGGGCTCTATGGTAGGATACCCAGGAAGACCCCACTTCTGACCCAGTGACATAAAAAGCCAGGTTGGAGTTTGCCAAAACTTACCTGAGAAAGCAAAAAAAAAAACGTTTTGGAAGAATGTTCTCTGGTCAGATGAGACAAAAGTAGAGCTTTTTGGCAAAAGGCATCAACATAGAGTTTACAGGGGAAAAACGAGACCTTCAAAGAAAAGAACACAGTCAAACATTGCGGTGATTGGGGTTGCTATGTACATGGCATTATGTAGTCTGAAGATTACCAACAAATTTTGCAGCATAATGTAGGGTCCAGTGTGAGAAAGCTGGGTCTCCTTCAGAGGTCATGGGTCTTCCAGCAGGATAATGACCCAAAACACACTTCAAAAAGCACTAGAAAATGGTTTGAGAGAAAGCACTGGAGAATTCTAAAGTGGCCAGCAATGAGTCCAGACCTGAGTCCCATAGAACACCTGTGGAGAGATCTGAAAATGGCAGTTTGGAGAAAGCACCCTTCAAATCTCAGAGACCTGGAGCAGTTGGCCAAAGGATGGAATTTTAGACCATTCCAGCAGAGCATTGTAAGAAACTCATTGATGGATATGGGAAGCGGTTGTTCGCATTTATTTTGTCTAAAGGTTGTGCTACCAAGTATTAGGCTGAGGGTGCCAATACTTTTTTCCGGACCCTTTTTAGAGTTTTGTGTAAAATGATAACTATATATTTTGTAATTTTCAGTTTTGTTACCTCTTAAGTAGGGCTGGGCGATATGGCCTTAAGTACATATCACGATAAATTGAGCAGATTTACCTCGATAACGATAAATGACGATAAATTCGCCCTAGCGGACTGTTATATAATTTGAAAATTTGAATCAATGCATGGAATACAAATTAACCGTTTCTCGCTAAATTTATTTACCAGCATTCAATTTAACAATTGCACATGCAGTCTAAACATTAAGTATTAAAAAAAAATCTTGTAAACAATAAGAATTCCAGTGTGAACATTTATAACAGCTTTATGACTTGAAAAATGTACAACATTATAAAAATCAATATGACGACTGTGCAATCATGTCATTCTAACACAAATGACTTGCAGCTTTAACAGTACACTTCAGACAACTTATTGGTAATGGCTGCTGTGACATAATTATTCAACACAAGTGTTTACGTCAAGGTTTCAGTTTTTTTTTTTTCCAGAACATTTTTTAATACATGCACCCCCCACACAGACACAACCAGATTAAAGCTGTATTGCTCTGATGCCAATGAAACATTTAAGATTTTATGATGGCAGAATAAAGCAAACACATACAGAAAAATAGCTGTGGCCATTAATCTGTCATATATAGGCTTCACTGTTGGGTTATACTTTATGCTGAGTACTTTACCATCATGAAAGCTTTCAGAGAAATCACACAGAGATACCAAATAACGCGATATAATGATTGCTACATGAAGTCCGTGCCCAGTCCACTCATTAATTTCAGCCGTTTCGACAAAGTTAGAGCCGCTATCCGACTCCATCACGTTCATTTGTACCGTTAGCCGCTAGCGTTAGCCTGTGGCTTGGCTACCAGAAGAAAGCACTGAAAGAATCCTCTCCTGAAATCGTGAGAACCAGGGAGGACAGCCGAGAGTCTACTTAATGTCGGGTGAAAGTTTGGCGAAGCTGATAACTTAAGCCCGACTCCATCCCGTTTACCTGTAGTGTTAGCCGCTAGCGTTAGCCTACCGGGCTTCTGTTTGTTTGGCTTCCTGAAAACCACGTGACTCCATACGTAAGCACACTGTCTGCTTTCTTAAAGGGGAATGAACATAGCCGAACAACACAGAGTCAAAGCGGGATGAAAAGACTATATTTTCTTGTTTTATTAAATTACCGAACTTACCGACATGGTCAAAATTACGTCGGTCATCGTGAAGAATTTCGGTAGCGGTAAATTTGCGGTTTACCGCCCTGCTCTTCTCTGAAGTACACCCTCAGTCAAAAGTTTTAGAAAATTTTTTATCTGACTGAATGGTGATGCGTCTGAAACTTTGTACAATCAAATGGAATACTAGTTTTAGGGCTGCAGCTATCGAATATTCTAGTAATCGAGTAATCGACTGAAAATTTTATCGATTAATCAGGTAATCAAATAAAGCATTTTTTTTTAGGTAAAGAGCAATTATAAATATACATGAGGGGAAAAAAGGGATTTAATCCAATATTGAACCATTTTCAGTCAATCATTGTCTTTATTTTCGATGTACATTGTTGAAAACAGCCAACAATTGCCTCTCAGATGTGACTAGAAAAAAAAATGGACTGCTTTCACTCCAAAAACTTCTAGCTCTTATAAAAAAAAAAAATTTCTTACCTAAAAATGTAATTACGCCTGATGACACAGATGACTTGAAAGCTATGTGTTTTTCCCACATGTTTCAATATAATTTCCATTTGTGTCAAGCTATTATTAAGTTCTAGTTAAGTTTTAAGTCGGTCTAAACTGTAAGTACTGATAGGATTTTGAGTTTTTGCAGTGTTCCAAATAAATGTATGATACCTGCTGTATTGGAGCACATTAGCGACCAGTGCTACTTGGTGTTGTATTCAGCAATCACTAATGAGTCAAAAGTAACAGTTAGCTTTATTATATTTTAATTTTACACCCTCATCACTCTACAGCGCTCTGTTTTTACAGATTATATAAAACCTGTATGTAAGATACATTAGCCACGCATCAACATTGGTCATAATCAATAGAAACCTTGCCCTCCGAAGAGCTAACGTTACGTGACCGAGTGACAGTAAAGTTGTATTTATTAGCGATTAGAAGTGTACTGCTTAAAGATGGCGGCTGTTTACTAACGCTGCCCAGACGCGGCCGAGTCTGTCATTTTGTATCTAAGTCCTAAATGCATGCGATATCTATGAGACGCATCGGACACTACCTGCTACCAAACTAGCATCATGCGGGCGTAGTTTTTAGCAACGTCTGCGTAGTTTGTAGCTGTCTGCAGTCTTTTTTTTTTTTTTTTATTGCTTCTTCCTCTACGCACTTGATGTCAGCGCGTTGTCCCGCATTAAAAGTAGTCCGGGCAAAACATGATGCTTAGAGCTGGCAAAATTAAACGATTCCTCGAGGTGAATAAAATTACTCGTTTTTCAACTCGAGTTTCTCGAGTTGCTCGAGTATTCGTTTCAGCTCTAACTAGTTTTATCAAAAAAATCCAACCTTTCCAAAAAATGAACTACATTTTGTTTAAGTAGAATCAGCGATACATCTCCAGTAGTGGAGATCCTTAATGAAGCAACTCATAGTTGTCTAAAAATAAATAAGTACAATGAGTACGAGTAGAGTCCGTGCCTAAGCATGCTTAAAGGATAACATGCCAGACAACAGTAGTAATCTCCACTGTTATGTAGTCATTTCTGCATTTCCTTTTCTTGCATCATCTGACTTCATCCGATCCGTTTCCTCAGAATGCATGCAGCTGACGGCGCGGCCCGACAAAGGCTCATCAGTGACGGTGTCAGTTGGCCGACCCTCGGACCAGTGTACAGTGTGTACTGTCAGTGGGGTCAACGACACGCAAACGTCGTGCCAGTCCATTCTTACTTTGGAGCCTGAGAAGGAAGTCAAACTACTCTTCAATTGCTCCCATCCCGTAGAAAAGTCTTACCTGGTCACTATCAGTCAGTCCATCGGTGAGTTAACAGACTTCTAATTGCAGCTGCCTATGCAAACTTTTGTTTTGGGTTGGCTATGCAAATTCAAAAATTTTCATATACTGTGCTTTGGTTCGGGGCGAAGTTTTGCAACTGCTCGTAGTTATAATTCTCAACGAGATATTCACCTTGTTTGCAGTGCTTAAAATGTAAATCATAAGGTGCCGGAACGCAAAGTACATATGACAGCGCAGGAATGACGAGACGGGCACAGGTCCTGGTACATACGCAGAAAATGGTTCTGAAAACAACACACAAATACCCACTTGCCATGCTGCGGGACTTACAAGCCTCACTTTCAGATAATATCCATGGTATAAATTAGAGATGTCCCGATCGATCGGTATCCCAATCGATCGGGTCCGATCACGTCATTTTCAAAGTATCGGAATCGGCAAAAAAATATCGGACATGCCTTTTTTAAATATATATACAGTACTGTGCAAAAGTTTTAGGCAGGACAACTGCCTAAAACGTTTGCACAGTACTGTATATATATTTTTTTAATTATTAAATTTATTAGGATCATGGAACCTTCCACTTGGGGAAAATCTATACATACAGTATATCCTGTATATACATAATATAATAAAAATATCCAGTACTGTTCAAAAGTTTTAGGCAGGTGTCCTGCCTAAAACTTTTGCACAGTACTGTATATATATATTTTTTTTATTAAATCGTTTTCTAATTGTATTTAACGTTACAGACATAATATGTTACACTCATCCAGAGTCTTTAGTTCAGGCTTAAGGTAGTGTTATCAAATTTATCCCGTTAACGGCGGTAATTACTTAAAAAAAAAATTTATCATGTTAAAATATTTAACACAATTAACGCATGCACTGTACGACCCACTCACGCATTGTCGCGTTCAATCTGTAATGGCGCCGTTTTACCTACATATAGAGCTAAAAGGCAGCGTAAAAAGAGTAGAGTGAATTTTGGCAGCCTTTGGAGCCTTTTTTTAATTGGCTAAAGCCTTACAATCCCTCTCACTACGATTAGAAATATCGTGGGAAGCAATGTGGGGAAGAAAGGTAGTATTTGATCTTTTTCTTAACACCCTGTTATTTCCCAACGCAGAGAAGATATATCAGTTGGTACCACTGCACACAGTCATGGGTGCACTTCCTATCATGCATTTGGGCAGAAGTTAAATGGCTACAGTATCATTTACTGAAAGCTCAACAAATACACTAGATGGCAATATTTAGTCACAATATACAAAGTCACATTTATCCTTTAAGAATTACAAGTCTTTCTATCCGTGGATCTCTCTCACAGAATGAATGTTAATAATGTAAATGGCATGAGGATTTATTGTCATAATAAACAAATACAGTACTTATGTACTGTATGTTGAATGTTGAAGGAGAAAAGATATCGTCATCGCACACACCATATAATTGTTTGCATTAGTCTAACACATATATAGTCTAACTCATACATATGGTACAGGTTCTCGTAGGCACCGTCTAACTGTTTGCATTACTCTAACACACGTAATATAATTAATCAGGAAATAATATCATTTTCATATTTACGGTAGGACTACACTACTAATAAAAAATAAATAGAACACCATAATTTCATGAGAAGAAATAGAAGAGATGCACAATGCCGTCTTATCAAAAGATTGACGCACCAACTCTGGCAATCAGCTCTCTCAACAAACTCCAAGGACAAAGCGCTTTGTCCTTAAACAAGTACAACCAGCCCGGACAGCAAAGTTGATAGCGGGCGTCCCAATCTGCAAACGAACCTAAGCCGCCCAAAACCGGCCACAGAGGGGATGACCCAAAAGCAACGCCCAGAAACGCCTGAGACAAGGCCCGCCTCAGCAAAGACTTTAAAAAGACTGGACACTGAGATAAGACAGATTTTTTCTGCTCGGAAACATATTGCCTTGTTTTGGATCCAGAATTGTCCCTCCGTCGTCTGTTTTTGCCTTGTTTTTACCATTGTCGACGAATAAATTGTCAACCTGTTTTAGGTGAGTGTTCTTCAAGCTTTTGAAACATGGAGTCAGTACAAAGGGTTAAAATAAGAGGATGCGCGAGATTCGGCCTTCCCGGCGGGCGCACGCAGAGCAGCGTCAGCCGAGCGGCACTTGTTTTGGTTGGTGCTGTCCGCGGGTGCGTCTGGGCCGGGGGGGGCGAATTTCAACAATGTATATATTCGTCCGAGTTTTATTCATTTTTTTCTTAATGCATTGCCAAAATGTATATGATCGGGAAAAATTATCAGGAATGATTGGAATTTAATTGGGAGCAAAAAAAAAAGCAATCGGATCGGGAAATATCGGGATCGGCAGATACTCAAACTAAAACGATCGGGAGCAAAAAAACATGATCGGAACAACCCTAGTTTAAATGTTATTACAACAATTTACAATTATTTAGGCAATACTCTGCAAAGCACGGGCAATTGGCCACATAACCACAGGTGGGACTTATGTATGTTACAGTACACAGTTATGTTATTGTCACGGTAGCAGCCTCCTGCTCTGGCTTGGCTGGCTGTCCGTGAACCTGGCTAGCTGCTGCGGCGCTAGCCTCCTGCTGTTAGCATGCCTCCTCCGTTAGCATGATAGCTGCAGCTGCCCTCATCACCGGTTGTTGCTTTTCTGACTCGTTTTGAACCATCTTCCTTCGTTTTGAAAAAAAGACAGTAAATGCAACTGTCTTTTTGGCATGTTGAAATCCCGTTTGATCCTGGCTGCTTGCTCCCCAGATGCTGCAAATTTCAAAAGTTTTCTTACGTCAGGGGCGTGATTTGTTGGTCCAGCTTTTCAGTGCATCAACAAATCTCACTCTTTCAAATGACCTAAAATTTTTCGAAACAACATTGTTACCGGCCTTCCCCAAGGGGTCGCTGTCCCGTTTCATTGTGACCGACATTGCCAATTTGGTGTAGAAGAAGTGGGCGAGCGTAGGGGGGAGAGAGAGGGAGCGAAAAGCAGAGTTGTGCGGAAGTGCGGTGTTGACAGGCTAACTGTCCCCTGCTGATTTTTGTTTAGTTAATAAAAGTCTCCATGGAACATTCATCTGAGGCATCTCAGTGTTTTTATACACTACACAACCTCCCCGAAGGAAGAACCGGACGTAGGAGCGACGATGAACAAGCCACGGAAATCGTCGGTCCACATATTATTATTATTTTCTATACACGAGAGGTGCCGGATCTGCCCAAATAAGTCCCGGAACACAGGGAGGCCAAAATCAAGAGGTGCCGGATCTTCTTCCGGCAGGATCCGGCACAAATTACCCCCTGCTTGTTTGTTATGAAAGGTCATTATCAGAGCACGTCTTAAAAAAAATCAGTTCCAGATTTGGGTTTGCGGGCCACGAGCTACAGTTGTTTTCCGAAATTTCCAGGTTCGCGGTGAATCGGTAACAGGCACACTTTTGCAAAATAGACATTGTTTATTGATTAGAAAATGTAGAATAAATGAGATTTATTGATTACAATCCCATAAGAGCAAGCAACAGGTATCAAAAACAAGCATAACAAGGGTAACGATGACGCTAGATTGAGTTTGTAGATCCCAGAATCCCCCCGCTACCGTTACAGCACAACCAAGTGTTCCTTAGCAATGAAAATCACTTACTGTGACAAATGAGCGGGAGCCAACGCTCCGGTAAGGCGGCGAAGGAACAAAGCCAGGCAATCCGTACGTGACCCGCTGGTGGACTTTACTGGTCGCTCGGAAATGCCTGGTTTTTGTAGGAACGCGCCACACGGGGGCGGAGGTTGGCGGCGCGGCCCCGTCCAATGACAAAGCTACTTTTGGTTCAGCCCCTCGAAAAAGGGGCTATTCTTTGCGTGGTTCCCAGGTTGTGCCGTCCGGTAGCAGATGTTGTGTTCCCACGGTAAATATTATGAGTGCAAAACAAGTTATCTTGTGAGATTCCCTCCTAACTATGGAACCCAGGCGTGTTAGAAACAATACTATGGTGCAAAACAAGTTATCTCGTGAGATTCCCTCCTAACTATGAAACTCAAGGTAAAAAACAATAGAAGTTGTTACAGTCTAGAGGTCACAGAAGCAATCATACATCACAAAGCCGTAATGTAATATTTTCCCCCATCAACAGTGAACCCTCGCTACTTTGCGCTCGAAACGTCACGCCCTCAGTCATCGCGAATTTTTTTTTTTTTTCAATTTAGAAGTAAATAAATACAGATGAGCTGTCCCGATCCGATCACGTAGTCTCATCAAACGGTCTCATGCGCCGTCATTAGAGCAGGAGAGTGGTGTCACTAGCGAACTTGACACATGAACATGTGATTTTATCCAACGGCTGATCTTAAATATTCAAATATGGAATCTAAAAGTCAGGTACATTGTATAGAGACACGTGGCATCATATGCCAAATGTTAAAATTACCCTAATTTTCGCACTATAAGGCGCACGTGACTATAAGCCACCCCCCACCAAATTTGGCAGGAAAATGGCATTTGTTCATAGATAAGCCGCACTGGACTATAAGCTGCAGCTGTCCTGTAGTATGTATGTATGTATGTATGTATGTATGTATTATGGGATATTTACACGAAAAAGATATTAACCAGTAATACTTTATTTGACATCAGCGTCATACCAATTACTTTGAACCAATTGGCTGCAAAGCTTCATTGCTTCAAGAAGCTTAATTTGGCCATCACTGTCAAACTGTCAACCTCTGCTGCCACCTGCTGTCAACACTGTTGTTGTCCAACATGCCTCCTAGCATGCATTGCAGCGCTACAGATGCAAGTAACAATCAAAATTCATGTCCTGTGCTAATAACTTCTTAAGTTACTGTTCCAGTTGTTTCATTAATTGCTAGTTATTGTATTTGGTAACACTTTATTAGACAGTGGTGCCATAAGACTCATAATTATGACATGACACTGTCATGAGCATTTATGAATGCTTATAACAGATGTCATTTACTGGTATCCGGGATATTATCTCACTTTTGAATGGATGTAAAATATCCAAGCTGGACATAAATGGAGTTATTGACATAATTTGCCGGATGTCACTTCACAACAAAAGCATTCAGTAATGCCCATGATACTGTCATGTCATAAGTATGAATGACGGTTTTATGACAATGTTATGATGGCGCTTTGTAATAAATTGTTACCCATTAACCCAAATAAATCTTCAAATAAGCCGCACTGGACTATAAGCCGCAGAATTCAAAATGAAGGAAAAAAGTAACGGCTTATAGTCCGAAAATGACAGTATTTTCAGTTTTGTGCATTGAAATGTTGTAAACCAGAATGACAAGGCAAACAAAGTATCTCTCCTTTTTGATTTAACCTTTGAATGTCATTATGTGTGCATGCTTTCTCCTCTGCGTTGTCATGCAGAATGCACAAAAGACACCTGCAGCCCTTCGACCATCGAAACTCAACCCTCCCTTCTCAACGAGTTCTCCAGAACATTCATTTGGACGATCAAGGCTCCCGAAAAGACAGTTGTGGGTCTGGACGTCCTCGGAGAGGGACTGCGGAAAACGTCACAGCCGTGCAGTGATGGATATCAGTATTCAGTGGCCGCGTTTGAAGGGGGCAGCAAAGCAGACACTCTGTACTGCAAAGCCGGTTCAGTGACCCATTTAGACCTGCTTGATCAAGCTGTCGTGTCTCTGCAAGTTAAACCCAAGACGCAGGTGGAGTCTGTGGTCTTCCAGGCTTCTGCTGGACCTCTAAGTAAGATTTGATTGTAAAGTATTATTTCAAGATGATTTTTTTCCTAAATGGAACAAAAATTCCGTTCAGAGGGCCGAACGGTGGTCGTGACCGTCGATTCCAGCACGACTTTGTCGATCAGCAAGTTCTCGCAGGAATCGGAGTGCGAGCTGTGTTCCGGTGTCGATTCAGCTCGCACCTGCAGCCAGAGCGGGAAGACCCTGACTGACGTGCAAAGTCTGGCGCTTGACTTCAGCTGTCTAAAGCCTCAAGAGGTGTACAGTGTGGAGGTGGAGAAGGCAATAGGTGAGCCTTCTGAACATCTGCAAGTCACGTCAGTATATTCCAGTGATTAAAGATTCATCGTATGTTCTCTTCGCAGAATGTACCAAGGACTCATGCACACCTACTGCAGGAGAAACTGATCCAAACCTCTGGAAGGACTTCAAAAGAACCCTGAAATGGGACATCAGTGTCCCAGAGAGGACCATCCTGACTTTGGAACTGCCTAGCGACAGCTTGAAGCAGGTATCGGCGGAAGACAAATGTCAAGAGGGCCCACAGTACTCTGTGAGCACAACCAGAAACGACGGTCAGATCAAGACCAACATCTACTGCAGAGGTGGACCCATGTCCAAATTGGATCTCATTGGGAGGACTTCCTTGACCGTTGACGTGCCCCAAGGAGAAGAAATGGACAGGACCATTTTCACTGCCAGAGCAAGACCCAGAGGCAAAAGTCCTAACTACTTTAATATCATCTTTAACTTCAGAGTGTTTTATCATCCATGACATTCTTCTGTTTTATTCTTCAGCTGGCAGAATGCTGTCAGTGACCCCTGACCCGGAAACCATCATTATTCTCAGCAGAGACACAGTCGAACCCGACTGCAGCGTGTGTTTGGGCGTACCGCCGGATCAGAAATGTGATCCAAAAAGCCTCATCTTGAGAGAATCTCGTAACACGTCTGTGGATTTCACTTGTCCTCAACCTGAGGAGGTCTTCAAAGTGGAGATCAACAGAGAAATCGGTAAGTCCCTTTAGGAAAATAATCTTGATACATTGCCACGAGTCTGGCAAATTTGTCTTTTCATGTAATTCCAGATTGCACAGCGACTTCCTGCTCTGGTGATATCGTCCAAGCCGAGTCCTCGCTCTTCCCCGACTTCAACCGGACTTTCACCTGGGACCTGAAAGTCAGTTCCACTCGAGCTTTCCAACTGGACTTCCCTGAGCCAGGAATGAAGCAGATTTCGAACGGAGATACGTGTCCAGATGAGCACACCTATGTTCTCGTTACCTACCTGCGAACTGGCCCCGCCAACATCGGAACCTTCTGCAAGGGCGGTTCTGTGACCAGTGTCCAGGTGCGCTACAAGGGCCGCGTCTCTCTACAAGTGCCAGGAAACAGAAAGATGGATGCCGTAGACTACAAACTCAGTGTTGGGCCTGAGACCAGCAGTAAGTGAATAGGCTAAGAGTACTGACACTAAAGCGTGGGAAATTGCTAATCCTTCGTTGCTCACTAAAATGAGGTATCGTGTTTGCGGTTGGAACAAGGGGTTGGAACCTCTAGGTTCCTCACTATACGATTTGCGATCTTACGATAACGATGATCTCACGATATGGCAATACAACGGTTATCGGTAAATTGGGAGAGACGGCGAGAACGAAAATTGGTATATGGTATGTGGCAAAAATGGATTTTGGCATGTGGCATTTTTTTTGGTATGTGGCAAAATGGATTTTGGCATGTGGCATTTTTTTTGGTATGTGGCAAAATGGATTTTGGCATGTGGCATTTTTTTGGTATGTGGCAAAATGTTTTTTGGTATGTGGCATTTTTTAGCCATGTGGCATTTTTTTGGTATGTGGCAAAATGTATTTTGGCATGTGGCATTTGTTAGCCATGTGGCATTTTTCTGGTATTTGGCAAAATGGATTTTGCCATGTGGCAAAATGGATTTTGCCACGTGGCGTTTTTTTTTGGTATGTGCCAAAATGTATTTTGGCATGCGGCATTTTTTTTGCCATTGGTATTTGGCAAAATGGATTTCGGCATGTGGCATTTTTTTGGTATTTGGCAAAATGGATTTTGCCATGTGGCAAAATGTATTTTGGCAGCTGGCATTTTTTGGGTATGTGGCAAAATGGATTTTGGCATGTGGCATTTTTTTGGTATGTGGCAAACTGGATTTTGGCATGTGGTATTTTTTAGCCATTTGGCATTTTTAGGGTATGTGGCAAAATGGATTTTGGCATGTAGCATTTTTTTGGTATGTGGCAAAATGTATCTTGGCCTGTGGCATCTTTTAACCATGTGGCATTTTTTTGGTATGTGGCAAAATGTATTTTGGCATGTGGCATTTTTTAGCCATGTGGCAAAATTGATTTTGGCATGTGGCATTTTTTTAGCCATGCGGCATTTTTCTGGTATGTGGTAAAATGGATTTTGCCATGTGGCTTTTTTTTTGGTATGTGCCAAAATGTATTTTGGCTTGCGGCATTTTTTTGCCATTGGTATGTGGCAAAATGGATTTCGGCATGTGGCTTTTTTTTTGCAATGTGGCATTTTTTTGGTATGTGGCAAAATGTATTATGGCATGTGGCATTTTTTTTGGTTTGTGGAAAAATGAATTTTGTTATGTGGCTTTTTTTTGGGGTATATGGCATTTTTGCAGGCCAAGCACCTCCATGCCATTGACGGCTATGCACGTCCAAATTTTGCACTGTAATGGTAAATGTATGTTCCAAAATCACAGCCAGACGTTTTTCTGCCATTGGAAATGAATGAAAAATTTAACTCTTGTTAAGACAGAATCTTCCCTCCCTTCTTTTTCAGTGGTGGCCATTGTGAAAGTCAAGCTTCCACGTGGCGTCTCTGACACGACCTTCATCGCTGCCAATTACCCTAATGATTTCCCTGACAACCAGCAGATGCAGTGGGACTTTGCTGTGCCCGGAATGCACAACTACAGCGTGCATTTTCATGATCACATGGCGCCAGAGTGCCTCAGCAAGGATGTGGAAGTAGAGTACAGAAAACAGGACAAAAAGATCAGAGCGGGTCTGACGGACAAACAGCCAGAGCATCAACAAGGAAACTTCGGAATGGTGTTGAAGAACTGTGAAACCAACAGGACTTTGCAAGGACTCACTTTGAAATTCAGCGTGTCCACTATGAGAAGTGGACATCCAGGTACGAATGCATATTGAGTAGTAGACGTACAAGACAGTGTTGTTTTTGCCAGCCCTTTTAATTTTCATGTTAGTCTTTTGGATGAAAGTACTAGTCTTAGTCATATTTTCAGCAGGGCCGAGAACCAAAACTGGTATTTGCCATGTGGCAAAATGGATTTTGCCATGTGGCATTTTTTTTGCCATTTTGCAAAATGGATTTCGCCATGTGGCATTTTTTTTACCATGTGGCAAAATGGATTTCGCCATGTGGCATTTTATTATGCCATTTAGCAAAATGGATTTTGACATGTGGCATTTTTCGGGAGGTATATGGCAGTCTTGCAGGCCATGCACGTCCATGCCATTGGCGGCCATGCACGTCCAAAATTTCCATTCATGGTCAAAAATCACAGCCACATATGTTTTTCTGCCATTTAAAATGAATGGAACGTGCATGGCCGTCAACGGCATAGCCTGACTTGGGTGTCAGTTGAATGTCAATGCACTGTAATGTAAAGTGTATGGTCAAAAATCACAACCACACGTTTTTCTGCCATTTAAAATGAATGGAAATTTGGACACGCATAGTTGTGAGTGGCATAGATGTGCATGGCCTGCAAAACTGTCATATACTCCAAAAAATGCCATACAACCCCCCATTTTGCCACATGGCAAAAAAATGCCTCATGGCAAAAAAAAAAAAATGCCACATGGCAAAATCAATTTTGCCATATGGCAAAGAAAGAAATGGCACATGGCAAAATCCATTTTGGCACATGGCAAAGAAAAAAATGAGACATGGTAAAATCCATTTTGCCACATGGCAAATACAACTTTTGGTTCTCTCTTTCTCTTCATATTTTAGTCATTTGAAAATGTGTGTTTGTCCTCGTCTAGTTGTAGTCAACACAACCTAAGACAAATGTTGTCTAATTGTCGACATGTATTGTTTTCGTCTATTCGTCTATAAACTTCAAAAGTTTTAGTCCATAAATAAATTAAAGTTTTCCAACAATTTCGAATGAACACTGACAGATGAGTACATAATTGTAGAGTCTACAAGGACATCACCATCTTCGTGATAATACACATTCAGCAGGAAAACAGTACATTATTTTCAATGAATTAAACTTACCTGGATGCCACGAACTGTATGTAAAAAGTTTTCCAAGAGTTTAAGACGACACTCACCACGCGAAATACTTACGCAAACACTATGCTAAAGCTACAAGTTACATTTAGTGTGTGATGATCACTCAGCACAGACCTTTAAAGGCTAAAACAACATGGAATATCTAGCCAAGATAAGAAAACAAAACTTAGCAGGCAGCACCTGACGTGTGTTTCACAAAAATCTGGAGCCTGGAGAAGACATGCTAATTCACCAGCTGATGAGTAAGCGGAGCACGTCACATGAGTGACCAAACGCTGCTATGGTGCGTGCTAACTACACATATGATAAGAAAATGTAACACATTGCGAATTTATGACGGAAACTAATTTTCATCTCGTTCTCGTCAGACGAAAAGTGCCATCTGTCTTGTTATGTTTTATGTTTTTTAGTTCGTCATCGTCAAAATTGTTCGTTGACTAAATATTTTCGTCATCGTTGACGAAAACAACACAGGTACAAAAACAATGAATGATATCCCGGATGCATGGGCTACAGTTCCTATCTCTAATTGTTTTTCTTTTTCCCACCTTTTCTCAGTTTTGTGCACAGTCGACCTGAGCAAACAGCAAAAAGTGTCCCTGAAAATTGAGAAAGTGGGTGCCGATCCCTACTGCGAGATGAAAGTAAATTCACAGCTTTCAAACAAGATAAACGTGGCTGCTGGTAGTCAAGCCCAGCTTTCCTTCCTAGACTGTCCCAATGAAGATGTGCGATTGACAGCAAGTGAAGTTATTGGTAAGAGTCAGTACGCATTATTTTTTCATGGGGATATGTGAACCATTCTGCTGTATTTGTTGGTCGTCTTCATAATGCCATGCACACGGTCAAGCAGTCCTGTGCCAGAGTTAGCAAAGCAACCCCAAAACATCGGGGAACCCCTGCCATGTTTAACTGTGGGGACCGTGTTCTTTTCTTTGAAGGCTTTGGTTTTGGCAAACTCCAGCCTGGCTTTTTTACGTCTCTGGGTCAGAAGTGGGGTCTTCATGGGTATCCTACCATAGACTCCCTTTTCATTCAGACGCCGACGGATAGTACGGGTTGACAGTGTTGTACCCTCGGATTGCGGGACAACTTGAACTTCTTTGGATGTTAGTCGAGGTTCTTTATCCACCATCTGCACAATGTTTCGTTGAAATCTCGTCAATTTTTCTTTTCCGTCCACATCTAGGGAGGTTACAATTATTGATGACACTGCGCACGGTAGACACAGGAACATTCTGGTTTTTGGAGATGGACTTGTAGCCTTGAGATTGCCCATGTGTCCTCACAATTTGGCTTCTCAAGTCCTCAGACAATTTGGTCTTCTTTCTTTTCTCCATGCTCAGTGTGGTACACACAAATCTTTTCTCCACGCTCAGTGTGGTACACACAAAGACACAGGTTGCGTCAACTTTAATCCATTTTAACTGGTGGCAAGTGTGATTTAGTTATTGCCACCACCTGTTATGTGCCACAGGTAAGTGATAGGTGCTGTTTGTAACACAAATTAAAGAAACATCACAATTTTCAAAGGGTGCCAATATTTTTGTACGGCTCATTTTTGGAGTTTTGTGTACAATAATAATGATTTTAATTTTTTTCCCATTCTCTTTTGTGTTTATGCATTGCAAGCACAATAAATGAAGATATTGCCAACAAAGCATTTGTTAATGCAATTATTTTCTGGGAGAAATTGAACATTACCTGGCAGAATTGCAGGGTTGCCAATACTTTTGGCCAGCACTAAAAAATTTTTAAAAAATCAGAAGTCATTATTGTGCTTTTGACAAGTTGAAATCTGATTAGGATGTGTGACAAATGAAGGGCATACTATAAAATCTGAGAAAATGATCAAAGATTGCCTTTCAAAAGTCCTTTCTGAACGATTTTCAGAGTGTCAGAGTGCGGCTCCCTGCTCTGAGACCCTCCTCACCGTCCCCACGTTGGATTCCTGTTTACGGATGCCTCTCCACAGCTTTACCTGGCACCTCACCATCCCTCAGGATAGGACCATCGATCTGGTGTCGCCGTCAGGGAGTCTGCAACAGTCGGTACCCGGCCAGGAGTGTAAGGATCCCGTCTCCCTGCACGTTGAGGAGAGCGAAGGCTTCTCCGTGGGAGACTTTTGCTCGAACGGAATTATCCAGAAAGTTCAAGTGCACGCTAACATCTCCATCACGGCGACCACCCGGGACTTTAGCAAGACCAAAGGGCCTTTTCTCAACGTGACCTTCAGCAAAGAGATCCCAGGTAATGTTTTCCTTAGTTTCCACAAGATGGCAGCAATGCACCAATTTTCCTTTTGACGGGCCTGTTGATCAGTAACTACACGTCTCATGCAAAAAACGGTTGCACAAAGTATTTTAACCTGTAAATCATTTCTTAGCCCTCTGATAATGGAAAAAAATAACATTCAAACAACAACAAAAAATGGCTCAGTTTATGAGTGCAGCCATTGTGTGATGACAGTTGTACAGCCATAACACTGACACTGGGGCTGCAGCTATCTATTATTTAAGTAATCGACTAATCGATCAACTAGTTTGTTTGAATAATTAAGTCTTCGGATTAGGAACATTTGATGCGTTGCAGAATGCATTTTAGGAGATGGAAAACAAAGGCTTGCACTTTCAAAAGAGCATTAAACAAAGTAACTATGCAGAATTTCATTTCACAAGACCAATAAATGCATTTAAAAACTAGAAACTGCAATTTCCGGAGAAATTACTCTGGGTCTTTGCTGTGTAGGGATACAGATCTTAGCCCCGCCTAGATTGGTTTGGGGGCATTTCGGGGAAAATATTAGATCACATCCTGTTGAATTGGGGACATTTGGGGGACACGTCTTGGTCATAACAGGTCACTTCCTGTTGATTTGGGGACATTTCGGGGACATGTCCGCGTCAAATTAGGTCATTTGGGGGCCGTGTCCTGGTCATTTTGGGACATTTGGGGGGGATGTCCTGGTCATATAAGGTCATATAGGGACATTTGGGGGGCATGTCCTTGTCATATCAGGTAATTTGGGGACATTTGGGGGACATGTCCCATTGAAATCTGGTCATTTCCTGTTGATTTTGGGACATTTGTTTATTTGCCATTGAAAATGAATGGGAAATTTGGACATCCATGGCCATCAATGGCATCGACTTACATTTGCGTCAATGGAATCCAAGTGCATTGGCATCAATACAATCAATAAACATGGCCGTCAATGGCATTAAACAAAGTGAATGGGAAATATGGACGTCCATGGCCGTCAATGTCATCGACTTACATATGTGTCAATAGAATCCATGTACATTGGCATCAATAGATTAGACATACAAGGCCGTCATTGGCATCAATGCACTGTAAATTCCATTCGAAATTCCAATGGAAGTGAATGGGAAATTTAAACCAACGTTGCATCCCATTAAAAATGAATGGGAAAGTTTTTTTGGTATATTTCTGGGGAACCGTAATTTTTTTCTTTTATTTAACTTTTATGTCCCTCACTGTCCCGGAATTTTTGATGTCCAAATTATGTGATTTGGTCAAAAATTGTAGAACTACACATATTGAAAATTGTGGAAAAAAAACTTCCCCCCAAAATTGGTGAAAAATCAGCGTTTACGGGCGAACGGAAATTTTTTTGGGGTCGTTTGAAAAATTCCTTCATGTCGCACGAAAATTCCGGTGGTTTGGATATTTGAACAAACGGTTTGGGCTGTGCGCCGCACCAAAGAAATCCCATTAAAAAAAAAAAAAAAAAAAAAACATTATCTGGGTCTTTTCCAAAGATCCAGATAATAAATTAAAATACCTGAGCTTAGCCTCAAACAATATAAAAGATCAATAAAATAAACAATTGGCTAACTTGCATAGCAAAATTCCGCTAGCTTAAATGCTATAAAATGTGAAAACTTTTTTTTTTGCAATGCTCTTAACAAATCGTTCAAATGCATATATTCCTACAAATGATACCTAAATATATACATATAAACTATATTACGAATGCATTAAAAAACATATTAGCTCAAACAAAAACTTGCCTTATGTTGGTTTTAACAGGGAGCAGCTGGATTGAGCCATGTTAAATGAGTTAGTTCATATTCACTGTTGCCACTAGAGGGCAGTATATCCACCCAAATTAATAAAACTAAATGCAAACACTTTCAAAACAAACCATGACAACGCCACTCTAATTAAACTTTTTTTTCTAATCGAATTACTCAATTGTTGCAGCACAGACTAATAGACTGGAAACGGGACAAAACACACTTTATGTAGTAACAGTAGCTGTTGAATCTTTTGTAGTCTTTCTCCTTTCTGAGACGCACAAAATGAGTTCTTATGATGGTTGTTTCTAGAGACCATCATTTATCAAGTCAGCCCTCATACGAGCACTCCAACAATGCTGGCCACCCCCAACTGGCCCAAAGGAATGAGGCCTTCGTCCACCGTGTCCTGGATCGTCTCTTTGCCGAGCCAGTACCAGGCGGGGGTCCAGTTCGTCAACGTCAGCCAACCCAAATGCAACGACAGACACACGGCCATCAAGGTGAAGATGTTGGACTCCGAGGAGGAGCTCCTGAGCCGGCGGGAGGATGAGAAAATGGACGACAAGCTCCTGGTGCCTCGCAGCTTCTACCTCAACATGTCCAACTGCATACCAGAAGATGGAAATTTTGGCGCAGTCACCAAAATCGTTTTAGAGCAGAAGAACAGTAAGGAAATGCTCATTTAGGCCTAATTTCATCCTAAGAATGTATCCAAAAGGCTAATATATTTGCAATCACTGTCGCAGATCTCTTGGCTATCCTTCTCGGCATAGCGGGGGCACTTCTTCTTCTACTCATCATCTCGGCGGTAATCTGCTTCTTTGTCAAGTGAGTACCTCCCTATACAACTTTATTATCTGTAAAGCATTGAGGGGATCCAGTTTGGTGGCATCAGCATTGCATCTCTGCTTTTTGTGGATGATGTGGTGCTGTTGGCTTCATCAAGCCGTGATCTCCAACTCTCACTGGAGCGGTTCGCAGCCGAGTGAGATGTTGTCGGATGAAGACCAGACTGTGGTCCTCAGTCGGAAAAGGGTGGTGTGCCCTCTCCGGGTCTGTGGAGTTTAAGTATCTTGGAGTCTTGTTCACGACTGAGGGTAGGAGAGAGCAGGAGATCGACAGGCGGATCAGTGCAGTGATGCGGACTCTGCACCGGTCCGTTGTGGTGAAGAAAGAGCTGAGCCAAAAGGTGAAGCTCTCGATTTACCAGTTGATGTACGTTCCTACCCTCAGTTAAGGTCACAAGCTGTGGGTTGTGAGCGAAAGAACAAGATCCCGGATACGAGCGGCCGAAATTTCCTCCGCAGGGTGTCCAAGTTCTCCCTTAGAGATGGGGTAAGACGCTCGGTAATTCTGGAGGGACTGTGGGTAGAGCCGTTACTCCTCCGCGTTGAAAGGAGCCAGCTAAGGTGGCTCGAGGGTCTGGTTTGGTGGCATCAGCATTGCATCTCAGCGGTGCTGTTGGCCTCATCAAGCCGTGATCTCTAACTCTCAATGGAGCGGTTCGCAACCGAGTATGAAGATCAGCGCCTCCAAATCCAAGACCTCAGTCAGAAAAGGGTGGCGTGCCCTCTCTGGTTCCCCAAGTGGAGGAGTTCAAGTCTCTAGGGGTCTTGTTCACGACAAAGGGTAGGAGAAAGCGGGTGATCGACAGGCGGATCGGTGCAGTGATGCGGACTCTTCACCGGTCCGTTGTGGTGAAGAAAGAGCTGAGCCAAAAGGCGAAGCTCTCGATTTACCAGTCCATCTACGTTCCTGCCCTCACCCAAGGTCACGAGCTGCGTGTTGTGAGGCAAAGAACAAGATCCTGCATATGAGCGGCCGAAATGAGTTTGCTCCGCAGGGTGTCCAGAATCTCCCTTAAAGATACGGTGAGATGCTCGGTCATCCGGGAGGGACTCCAGGTTGAGCCGCAACTCCTCCGCGTTGAGAGGAGCCAGCTGAGATTACTCGGGAATCTGGTTCGGATTCCTCCTTGGAGAGGTGTTCTGGGCAGGTCCCACCGGCGGATGACCCAGGACACGCTGGAGAGACCATAGTGTCCTGGATCCTGCCAGAGGAGTTTGTTGAAGTAGTTGGGAAGAGGGAAGTCACCGCAACCTGACCCTGGATCAAGCGGTAGATAATCGTTGGATGGATGGATGGATGGAGAAGGTTAACAAAGTCTTTACGGACCACCACTGTCCCTACATAATCCAAAAATGTCATTTTTTTTCGAACAGGAAAAAGAAAAAAGATCGCATGAACAAGGAGGCGTCCATCTACATGGGCAGAGGGAATATTTTCCGTCCCGGTGAAAGACAATTCAGCAAAGCGCGGTCCGACAACGAGTCGCACGTATACGCCTCTATTGATGACACGATGGTGTACGGTCACCTACTGGGAGACACCAGCTACGCGGACAGCATGCAAGAGCATTTCAAAGGAATGCAGTTGGACTCCTACCACACCTTCACAGGGCCCTCGGAGCTGCCCGTCATCAACGAACCGGAGCCGGAACCCGAGGTGGACCACTTCAACACGTTCTTAGACCCGTCCGAGTCGTTCCTCCCGCCTCGTCCGCGCACGCCGATCGACCGGCAGGATAGCCTGGGATTTCAAGATCGCAGAATGGTAGACAATGAACTGTACACGTTCAGAAACACGGGGGAGATGAACACTTTCCGCCTGTCGGGTGCCGACATGGAACCGGAACCGCCTCCGTTGGAGGAGTTCTTGTAGGACGGGATCTCTATGGAAATGATGTGCCTCAGCCTCACTCAGGTAATCTGAGTTGAAACTTTTTAAACTTGAGCTTTTCGAAAGCTTCCAGAACAGGACTTCATTTTGTATTTTTTGAATCCCTGCCTGTGTGGTTTGGATTTTGGAGCAGGGAAATTGTTTTAGATGTTGTTTTTTTAAACGTTGCTCTCTTGTGAATACATCTTTTTTAAAATAAATTTTAGGGGAAAACTGGACTGCCTTCACTTGATTAAAGCAACAATTAGGTTTTGTTAAAAATTATTTCTACCGCAGGAACTTGATACAAAGGAAAGAAGCTGTGTCAACTGCTGAGTGGCTGCTACAGCAATCCAGGTTTGCGTCGTTTATTACCAGCGGTATGTAGTAACACGTTATTTACTTTTACATTTATTTGAGTCACTTTTATTAGACAAATGTACTATTAACTCATTCACTCCTAGCCATTTTCACCGGTGCAACCCCCTTCGCTCCGGGCCGTTTTACTGGATTTTGACTGATTTTGCAAGGCCCACAGAAAATTATGTTCTATTGCCATATAAGCATGGAACCCACTAAAAGAATGATTACTCTCTTCTTTCAGCAGGAAAAAAAATATCTTTTTCCATTCTTTAGAAATCTGTGTTAGAAAATAGCTTAGTTTGATGAAAAAACTGATAAATTGAGCTTTTTGTGAAAGCATACATTTCAAACATTGACTTTCACACAGCTATTTTTGCTTTAGTTACATCCCAAACATCTGAATAATTTTTTCCTCTTACAAAATAACATAACAAGACAAATAGAGCTTTTGATAGCAAAGTAACAATTTATTTACTCATAACTAACTGAGAGATGACGCTGTTGTGGCCTCGACAGTTGGGGTAAACTTTTCCCTCATCGCTACCTGTCTCATAAAGATGGATTTTTTTTAGTCTTTCTTTTGTGGTGACCACTGCGTCGTGGCAGAGTTCTCCTGGGCAACTTGTGTTCCTGGGGAGGAACTGATTTGGCATCGTCCGCTGCACTAGTGGTCCCGGTCGTTCTGCTCGGTCGTCCAGCGCCTGGCATCCCGGGCGTCCTCCCGGTTGTTCTGCTCGGTCGTCCACCGCCTGGCATCCTGGACATCCATTCGGTCATCTTTCGCCGGCGCCCCTGCCGTTCTTTCCGTTGAATCGGGTTGCGGGTCTTGCCAAATGCGCTACTGCCCTCCAGTGGCCAGTTTTATTGCTTTAAAATGGATTTTCAGCTTTGTGCTTTGGAGCTAAGTTGACTCAGAACCCAGAGATGTTTCTTGTGGAAAAAAACAAACATAAAAGACGTATAAATACAGCTTTAGGACACTGAAACAATTAAAAATAGAACATATTTATACGTTTTTGAGAGCAAATGAGTTAAGACTAGTTTTACGAAGCCATACTTTTTACTTTGACTTGAGTAGACTTTTTTTTTTTTTTTTTGCCAGAGACTCCAGCAGTGGCTCAACAATTTTCACCAATGATATGTTGCAATCATAATCACATGACTCCATTATACCAATCGGGACTCATGCTTGCCGATCTATGATCACGCCGGCCTGTTCAATCACGTGGCGTCTTTAAAGCACCGTAAAAATGAAGTATTTGACATGGAGCGCCGCCGTCAACATGACTCGAAAGCATGGATTTTAATCTCTGTTTTTATTTGGCACCGATTGACCGATTTATTCATTTTTTTCTTAATGCATTGCCAAAATGTATATGATTGGGAAAAATTATCGGGAATGATTGGAATTGAATCGAGAGCAAAAAAAAAGCAATCGGATCGGGAAATATCGGGATCGTCAGATACTCAAACTAAAACGATCGGGATCGGATCGGGAGCAAAAAAAAAAAAGATTGGAACAACCCTACTTTTAATACCGTTAATAATGGAATACTAAATTCAATGCTTTTTTAATACTTTTAATAACCCGCGGGTACCATGTTCATTGCTTTACAACTTTTATCGACGATGTTTTACCGGAAAACTCTTAATTTTAAAATCATATATAGGAAAGTCAATTTCATGCAATGGTACTTTTCGGCCACCTGGGGGAGCATGCCCTCCTGGCCCCCTTTGAACTCTGCGTATGAGAAAGCTTGAACCTCTTTTAGGTCAGCACAGTGGCTACGTGGTTAGCACATCTTCACCGATATGAGGTTTGTGGTTTGAATTCTTGTGATTTTTGTGTGGAGTTTGGATGTCGGCCTGTGTAGTTGCTGTCCAAAACTAGCGTGTGTGTGAGTGCTCGACTCAGCCAAGCGTCCTGGATGAATTTCCAACTTTTGGAAGAAGCAGGTTAAAGATTCTCGCCCCTCATGTGGAAACAAATGCAGAATTTCTTCAAACTCGAGATGCACTTTTACAGTTTATTTAGTTTGTTCAGAGGTTACATCAGGTTAGACGTTAGCTGAACTTCGAACATCTGGAAATTAGCAAAACAAGAATATTCTTCAGGCTCAATGTGAGACTTGTCAGTGAAAAAACAGAATGCAGCATAAAACAGGCACCTTATGAACTTTAGACACACTTTAGGAATTTCATTAGGTTACATAAATTTAGTTCTTACACCCACATTACATTTTGTAGGTTTACACAATGTGAGTTTCTTACTAGTGGTATTATTTTGAAATGACAATGGATGTAGCTATCATTTTTTATTTTTTCAAGAATGCAATTCTTCTGGTTTTTGTTTTAAACACAAAAGGATGGAATTTATGGCTATGCAGCTGACTCCAAAGATCAAATTCAGAACGGGCCCAATTGCTAAACCAGGCGTCTTTACAATAATAAAGTGGCATTGCAGCAGAAGTACACAGAAAGCAGCCATTTGCATACACGTGATCACACAACATTGAACTGGCAGACCGAGGCCTTCTCGTCACGGCAGTTCTCATCCGACCATTTCCCTTGGCCGGCCACCGCCAGCACGGCGCAGTTCTGGGAGCGGCCTCCGTCCGGCTGCCGGGCGCGGCTGTTGGACGTGTCCCAGTTCTTGAACTGGATTCCGCCGCCGGTCTGGTCCGCCCAAGTGTCCTCGGTCACCATGTCGTTGATGCCAAGCCACACTTGCTCGTCCCTGCCCACGCTGAGGCGGAGGTAGTCTTTCAACAGGTCGTTCTCGTCGGCCGAGGTCGGGACGCCCAGGACGCCGCCTAGGGCGTTGCAGTCCTCGCTGGCCGTGTGGTACGACTTCTTCGCCGAGTCGGCCAAGAAACACTTGCCGTTGAATTTTGTGCCTTTTAAACACACTGGAGATATAGGATCAAGATTAGATTGGGTCCGATCACGTCATTTTCAAAGTATCGGAATTGGCAAAAAAATAGCGGCCATGCCTTTTTTTTTTTTTTTTTTTTTTTTTAAATTAAATCGTTTTCTAATTTAACGTTACAAACATAATATGTTACACTCATCCAGAGTTTTTAGTTTAGGCTTAACATAGGGTTATCAAAAATATCCCGATAACGGCGGTAATTCATTTTTTAAAAAATGTATCACGTTAAAATATTTAACGCAATTAATGCATGCGCTGCACGACCCACCCACGCATTGTCGCGCTCAATCTGTAATGGTGCCGTTTTACCTATATAGAGAGATAAAAGGCAGCGTAACATGAGTAGAGTGAATTTTGGCAGCCTTTGGAGCCTTTTGGCTAAAGCCTTACAATCCCTCTCCCTACGATTAGAAATATCATGGGAAGCAAGGTAGAAAATGATCTTTTTCTTAACACCTTAGATTATTTCCCAATGCAGAGAAGATATATCAATTGGTAGCACTATGCACAGTCATGGTTCCACTTCCCATCATGCATTTGGGCATGGCTACAGTATCATTTACTGAAAGCTCAACAAACACTAGATGGCAATATTTAGTCACAATATACAAGTCTTTCTATCCGTGGATCCCTCTCACAGAAAGAATGTTAATAATGTAAATGCCATCTTGAGGATTTATTGTCATAATAAACAACTACAGTACTTATGTACTGTATGTTGAATGTATATATTCGTCCGAGTTTTATTCATTTTTTTCCTCAATGCATTGCCAAAATGTATATGATTGGGAAAAATTATTGGGAAATGATTGGAATTGAATCGGGAGCAAAAAAAGCAATCGGATCGGGAAATATCGGGATCGGCAGATACTCAAACTAAAACGATTGGGAGCAAAAAAACATGATCGGAACAACTCTAATAAAGATTAAAAACATCATGAAAGGGGGAGCATGTTGTTGACCCCGAAAAGCAGTGTCAGTGATCAAATTACAATATATACATCTTGACGAGACTGTTCATGTTCAATCCTCGGTTAAAGCTCAGTTGCTGTTGAAACTTTTGAAAGCTTAGATTTATAGAAATTCTAAATACCTCAGTTCATAGACTTCGTAATTGCATTGCGCCTCGCATTCAAGTAGGAGGCCGCTCACATTAAGAGGAGCCATTCACAAACACGCACGCAGCGATCTAACGCTGGATTTAGGTTGAAAAAGTACGAAAGCTGTACCACATACAAACAGGGAGGATTATCTCAGGAGTGATGTGTTCGAGGATTCAGGTAATTATGATATTTTTCGTACCATGCATGCATTTTGAAACGTAAAAAAAAAAATCAAAGGGAGAAATAAGCCGCTACTGCATTGGCATCATAGTTCGAAATATTTAGGTGGCTGCTAGCTACATTCACTAACAGACTATCATTGTATTTTGACATATTTACATAAAATAAATGCGAACTGCCCGTGTTGTTAGCTTTTCACCAAGAATCGAGACTGTTTTATGTCCATATCTATAAAGATATGGGATTTAAGCATTTACAAGAATTTTCAACGAAAAAAAGCTCTTTGGGATTCCACTCTGTCAGCTTTGCTCTAATGATCATGTTTACCTCTCTGCAAGGCCTGTTCTTCCTTCAGCAGGTTGAGATCCTGTACAATGTCATTAATTTGTTTCTGGAGTTCCTCAATGGCAGCATTATCTAACTCCACCACAAAAAAAGGAAAAATAAACGCACATTAGATCACATGAAATATTTACAGAAGAGGATTCGGGCCACTGAAGAAGGGGGGGGGGGGGGGGGAATAGTGTCCACGATTGTGAGATTATAGTCAGAGTTCTGACTTAATGCTCAGAATTCTTCACTGTCAGAAAAATGACTTTAAAGTCTGAACTTTGAGCATAAAGTCAGAATTTATGCTCAGAATTCTCACTTTAAGTCAGAAGCATGAGACGTGAGAATAAAGTCAGCAAATTTAACTCAATCTTCTCTTTGTCAATCATTGTCACGATTTTTTTTTTTCTTGAGTTACTCTTTAAAGTTGGAATTCTCGGTTCAGAATTCTGAGAATAAAGTCAGAATTCTCACTTTTAAACGAGGATTCTGAAAGAAATCTCATTTTAAAATCAGATTTCTGAGAATGAAGAATTCTCATTTTAAAGTCAGGATTCTGAATGTCAGAATTATGTTTTACAAGTCCGAAATCTGAGAATGAAGCCAGCATTCTGAGAATAAAGTCGGTAAATTGAGCTCAATCCTCTGTTTTAGCATTTTCACAAGTTGGATTTTTTTTTTTACTTGAGTTACTCTTTAAAGTCAGAATTCTCATTTTGAAATCAGATTTCTGAGAATATCGTCAATTCTCATTTTAAAGTCAGAAGTCTGAAAGTCATAATTCCCACTTTAAAGTCAGAAATCTGAGAATAAAGTCATAATTCTCACTTTAAAGTCAGAAGTCTGAGACGTGAGAAAGCCAGAATTTTAAGAATGAGTTCAATTTACTGACTTTAATCTTCTCTTAGCATTTTCACTTATTGGATTTTTTTCTGGATCTTTAAAATCAGAATTCTCAGTTCAGAATTCTGAGGAAAAAAGTCAGAATTCTCACTTTAAAGTCAGAAGTCTGAGACATAGAGAATAACGTCAGAATTTCGAGAATAAAGTGGGTAAATTGAACTCTTGGCATTTTTACGATTTGGAATTTTTTCTCAAGTTAATTTTTAAAGTCAGAATTCTCACTTCAAAATTCTGAGAGTAAAGTCTGAGAATAAAGTGAGAATTCTGAGGATAAAATCAGATTTCTGACTATGGTTAGAATAAAGTCAGTAAATTGAACTCAATCTTCTCTTTTAGCATTTTCGATATTTGGAATTTTTTCTTAAGTTAATAAAGTGAGAATTCTGACTTCTCAGAAATCTGAGAATAAAGTCAGTAAATTGAACTCAATATTTTCTTTTAGCATTTTCAATATTTGGAATTTTTTCTCAAGTTAATCTTTAGTCAGAATTCTGACTTTAAAGTCAGGATTCCGAAGGTCATAATTCTGTTTATTCTCAGAATTCTGATTTCATAATGTCAGAATTCTGTTTTTAAAATCAGAATTCTGAGAACAGAGTCAGTAAATTGAACTCGGTCTTCTCTTTTTAGCATTTTCAATATTTGGAATTTTTTTCTTAAGTTAATCTTTAGTCAAAATTTTGACAAAGTGAGAATTCTGACTTTAAAGTCAGGATTCCGAAAGTCTTCTGTTTATAAAATCAGAATTCTGAGACTAAAGTCAGAATTATAATAAACTTTGAAGTCAGAATTACCACTTTAAAATCAAAATTCTGAGAGTAAAGCCAGAATTCTAACTTTAAAGTCGCGATTCTGAAAGTCATAATTGTTTTTAAAATCTGAATTCTGAGAATAAAGTCAGTAAATTGAACACAATCTTTTTTTTTTAGCATCTTCAATATTGGAATTTTTTTCTCAAGTTAAAGTGAGAATTCTGACAAAAGATTAAGTCAGAATTCTGAGACTAAAGTCAGAATTATGACTTTAAGTCAAGATTCTGAAAGTCATATTTCTGCTTTTAAAATCAGAATTCTGAGAATAAAGTTAGAATTCTCCATTTCAAGTCAGAAATCTGAGAATAAAGTCAGAATTCTCGTTTTAAAGTCAGAATCTTTACTGGCCTTAACCATCTTCCGTAAATATTCTTTGAACCCTTCAAGCATGTCAAGAATACATGGTTCAGTGCTCCATACCTTTCTTTACTGGCTTCCTCTTTGGCGGAGTCTGCTGAAACGAGCAGTTGACCAGCATCAGCACGAGCATCAGAACGTAAACACCTTTGCACTCCATGGTTTTGCTTTGTCGGACTAAGGCTGGGTCGACGTGGAGCCTCGCTATTTATCTTCACCTCTGAAACCTCCCTTTCTCGCTCTTGTGTGCGTGCGTGCATGTGAAAAATGGTGAGATGGTGCAAACCTTCCTCAATACTGATGACATAACCATGTGCGGTTTTTATAGTATCTTTAAAAAAAAAAAAAAAAAAGAAAGGTTCATTATGTATTAAATAACCTGTATGAAAAAGATGGGAGTATTTTTTTCCAGCATGAGCGCCAAATGCTTTGAGGAGAGGCTGTGTTTGCATTTCAAATTTAATGAGGACTTTAATCATGATGTACTTGAGCTAATAATTCGTCGGAAAACGTCAAATGTCTCGTTTGTACGCCAGACTCTATTTAAAAAGGTGACGAATCCGCAAATTGGGTTCTAAACTTTGCAGCTCAGTAACTGGAGTTTGCTTTGGACCCGTGCGCTGTCAAACGCTGGACCGTCTGACAGACGTCTGGAATGGTTTCTTCCCATCTGGTCCGTCTTTTCTCAAACCCTCAGCCACGTGGCAGAAACGGCAAAGCGCAGAGAATCCAGAATTTTCCTCAACTTTGTTACATAATGATTTTGTCAGCAACTGAAAAACGGAGCCTTTCTTTTCTCCGACGTGTCCTGAATTTTTCAATCTACCAATGACTTGTTTGGTCCGATCGTAATCTGCACACGTTCAGAAACTTTGTGCATGTTAATTCGCATTTCATTGCATTGGTAATATATACACAGTGGTGCCTCTACTTACGAACGTCTCTACATACAGAATTGTCAGGTTAAGACCCGCCTCAACGGGAAAATATTGCTGATTGCTAATTGTTAAAAAAGACATTTCAGGATACGAAAGGCAGAAATACAGTACGGGCTAGAGATAGAGCAGATTTAGGCTACGTTCATACTACAGGTCTTAATGCACGAATCCGATTTTTTCGTGTTTTTCCGACTCGAAGTGAGGCATTAACTTGACGGTCTGAACGTGACAAGTCTCATAGAACGGGACCATTTCAAATCCGATCTGGGTCACTTTCGTATGTGGTCTAAATCCGATCTGGGCCACATTTTCCCAGACTGTCGCGGCGGTCTGTACTGTCCAGTCCCGCAAATCGGATTTAATGCAGCAATTACGTCATCAAATAGCGAGAGTCGTTACCGTAGCTATGCACCTGTGCGTTATTAGCACCTAGCTTGCAGTGAACACGGCTTTTGAGGAAGAGCTGAGCTTGACAACAGTCATAAAAAATAAAAATGGGTTGAGGATAAGCCTGAGAATGCTCAGTTTTCTCTCTGTTCCAAGTGAGCAATATTTCAACATTGCCTCCACGGCCGAGAGTCGGGACAAACTCCCCGTAGGTGTGTGTGACGTGCACGGACAGTGCGTGCATGCTATCGATCTATATAAACTTTGAATATAAGCCTAAACGGGGATTATTTATGTCTGTTATTTGTGTCCACCTTTTGAAAAGCAAAATATGATATCCCTGGAATGACGGATGACGTCTGTCATTTGTTTTGATGCTTCTGCGCATGCGGGTCTTCTTGCTTAGCGCGTGTCGGACTGCGAATTAGTGCGCATGCGTAATACTTGAACGGTCTCAATGGATAAAGGCAGTCTGAACGGGCACGCCAAAAAAACTGATATGACAAAAAATCGGATTCGTGCATTAAGACCTGTAGTATGAACGCAGCCATATTGGCAGGCTGATATTTGGAAATTTGAGGATCGGAATTGGGTGAAAAGGATCGGGTTTTTTATTAAAAAAAAAAAAAAAAGTTTTTTCTGCTTCATACTTGCACAGCCCCACTCTCCTTCCTGCTGCTTTTCTTGGTCAAGTTTTGCTTGTTAAAGTTAACGACGATTGACAGGCGTTGAAGCTTTGATCTTGCCAGAGAAGCTTAGAAGCGCTACCTTCAAAGACGCCGAATGTGTCAATCATCATTTAGCTTGTTGAACATGAGTGTGCTGTGGCAACTCATTGTGTTTTAGAGCTTAGATCTTGAGCCCGAACCCGACCCGCCCAAAACGTCAATTATTTACGTCCGGGTCGGGTCAGGCCGGACTTTTCTCTCGCCAACTTTTTAAAAAATATATATTCATATATTTATACTACAACGATATATGGATGTTATACTAAGGAATACTTGTTATAAAGTAAATACTTTAGATAAAACAGAGAAGGCACTGTGCATGCACGTGAACGCCGTGGCCCCGCCCTCTTTTTAATCTTCCCCTCCCACCCTGGCACCCTCCACGAGTCCGCATCCTGGTATTTCCTTTTTGATATGGAGCAGCAAGAAGTGAAAAACAAACTAAAGACGGGGGAATTGAAAAAGCAAACATGCACCGCAGTAGGAGTGGAGTATGGAAAGGCTTCAAATTGATTGTTGAAACATGCTATGCAGAATCCTGTGTCGGCTTCGCTGAATGCACAAATGTGGCGCTTTGCTCTCATAAGATAAATATATTTAACAAACTTTTCCAGCGTTATTTCGTTGTGTAAATGCATTTATAATAATCATAAAAATTCGCAGACTATCCGCCTGCAGACACACAAATATAAAAGATATACAGTGGTGCCTCTACTTACGAACGTCTCTACATACAGAATTTTCAGGTTTAGACACGCTTCAACGGGAAAATATTGCTTCTTGTTAAGAAAAATTTCAGGATACGAAAGGCATAAATACAGTATGGGCAAGAGATAGAGCCGATATATTGGCCTGATATTTGGAAATTTGACCTGTATCGGGATCGGCCTTTTTTAAATCCGACCGGCCGATATGAAAAAGTCTATTTAAAACCAGGGATAGGAACTAGGGATCGTGACATTTTTTATAAGATCGGAATCAGGTGAAAAGGTATGGGGTGCCGTTTGTAAAGCAGATCATGCTGAAAATTATGACATTTTCTCACATTTAGCGCCACACAGTGTTAAAAACGTGGTGTGAAATTTTTACAGTCACTTTTTTTTGTGCACACTTACAACATTGTTTAGCAACTTAAATATTTTTAAATAATAAGCATTGGACTTGAATGTGTAAATCCAGAACTAAATATTCATTTATATCGTAACTATTTCCGAAATGTAAATCTGATATGTATATCCTAAATATCTGAAATTAATATTCGAAATATTTCGTTTAGGTTTTATTCATTTTCAAACAACGTAAACAAACATTCTGAGCTCCTTTTATTTTGTTACTTCCGGTCTCCAGTCATGTGAATTTTCTTATTACGCTAAATATATAGTTGCAACAGTTTCCAGATATAACCTTCAAATTTGGTACTTAGATTTAGTATTTAGATTTAAGATTCAGGATATAAATATAAAATTCAGATTTGAAATATTTCAAACATAAATTTCAGATAAATATTTAGGATATACATATCAGATTTTCATTTCGGAAATACATTTACGATTTAAATAAATATTTAGTTCTGGATTTAAACATTCAAGTCCAATACTTATAATTTAAAAATATTTAAATTGCTATACAATGTTGTAAATGTGCAAAAAAAAAAAAGTGACTAAAAATTTCACACCACGATTTTATCAGTGTGTGGCGCTAAATGTGAGAAAATGTTGTTGTAATTTTAATTATGATCTGCTCTACAAACGCCGCTCGTTAAAAAGGATCGGGTTTTTAATTATATATAAAAAAAGCTTTTCTGCTTCATGCTCGTACAGCCTCACTCCTGCTGCTTTTCATGGTCAGCAGTGCACTGCAAATTTTGCTTGTTAAACTTAACGATGAATGACAGGCATTAAAGCTTTGATCTTGACAGAGAAGCTTGGAAGCGCTAGCTTTAAAGACGCCGAATGTGTCAACCATCGTTAAGCTTGTTGAACATGTGTGCCGTGGCAACTCATTGTGCGTGTGCATGGCCGTTCGCAGCAATTATTGATATGCCAGTTTAATTAAAAAAAAAAAAAAAAACAACACAAAGAGAACAAAAATATATTTACGTTTGCGTAAAATGAAATTGTGCTGTTTTTATTGATATTGGATGGTTTTATGTTGCAGCGCTATTTGACACATTTCACATGTGCGACAGGTCTTTTTAATGTCAATTAAAAAAAAAAATAATGTGACGAAGGAAAAAGCTTTCATAATTGTTAGGTCTGTATTTTAAATTCATTTATACAGGTAAGTCAATTACATGCAATGATATTTTTTGGCCAGCAGGGTGGGCACTGCCCCCCACCTCAAACTCCGCATATGATTGTGACAGATGATGTGATTGGGATATTCCTACTTAATTACTAACTTTTTACACCCCATGGAATTCTGGGAATCCTACCATCCATCCACTCCCAATGTGAGTGATGCATTCAAAACAGTTGGAAATAATCCACACAGAGGACAGACATTATTTTTTTACATGATTAATGATATTATGCTAGTTTAATAAAAAACAAATAACAAGTAGAAAAATATATTTACGATGACGTTATTGTGCTGCTTGTATTGGTTTTATGTTGCAGCGCTATTTGACACATTTCACAAGTGCGACAGGTCTTTTTAATATCAATTCAAAAATAATGTGATGGGGAAAAAGCCGTCATAATTATTGGATAAAATTTCACCAAATACAAAAAAAGCCCCAGCTATTATAGCGGCATGTCGCTATCATAACATGAAATGGCCCATATTGCAAAAAAGATGAGCCAAGCAAACGATACATAATAATATACACATAGTACTGTACAATACAAAAAAGTCCGGTTTCTAACCAAGAAAGCCGACTTTCTGTCTCTTTGTTCCTAAACTCTCCTCCTCCTGCAGCAGCTTCACCAGAGGCGCGTGGAGGGCTTTCCCCACACGTTTACCTGTCTGGAGAATGAAAAGCACATTAGTATTTTTTAACACCCCTGCCTAACTCATTGATGACTCACTTCTGTCATTTCAAAAATGCTCTCCGGGTCCAAGCTACCTCCACCTATCTTCCTGACGCAGGTGACCGTTCCCTTGTGTGTGACAGAGATGATCAGGCTGGCCACAGAACACGCCTTCTCCTGTAGGGTGGCGTCCACCACGTGCCTGTGCCCTACCTACCGGTAATCCCCCAAAACATTGAAACGATGCTTCAAATCTATTTCACTTCGGTGTGTGTGTGTCTAGTAAGAGAGCTTGCCTTGCACAGTGTCACTATACAGGGAACATTCTCCACATTGAGCCTCATACAGTCGTAGGGATCATCCGACAACTCGATTTCCTTGCTTCCTTCTTCATCGGTTGATATGTGCACTTTGGGGATTCTGTCAGAAAAAGCACTCGATTAATCTTTCAATAATTACAGTGGGGAGAACAAGTATTTGATACGCTGCCAATGGGAAAACCCATTGGCAGCGTATCAAATACTTGTTCTACCCACTGTATAATACAAACTGAAGGGAATAGGTACCGTTCTCGCACACACCATATAATGGTTTGCATTAGTCTAACACATTCATCTAACTAGAAACTGCAATTTCGGGAGAAATTACACCTGGGAAACTTCCATTTGAAATGAATGGGAAAGTTTTTGGCAAATTTCCGCAGAACCCTAATTTTTTTCCAATTTCTGTATACAACTTTTATGCCTATATCCAAATTAGCTAGATACACTTTGAAACTTTTTTTTTTTTTTGGGGGGGGAGAATTGCCGTTTACGGGCGAACGGAAAATTTTTGGGGGCCGTATGAAAAAATTTCCTGCGTCCCGCGAAAATTCCGGTCGTGCCGATACTTGAACAGTGCCGATCGGTCAAACGGTTCAGGCTGTGCAGCGCGCGTTTTTTTTTCATTAAAAATAAATGGCAAATTTCCGGGAAATCGTAAATTTTTGCCAAATTCTGTATACAACTTTTATGCCCCTCACCGTCCCGGAATTTGTGATGCCCAAAGTATGTGATTTGGTCAAATACTGTAGGACTAGATACATTTTGAAACTTTTTTTCTTTTTCGGAAAACTGCCGTTTACGGGCGAACGGAAAATTTTTCAGGGCCGTTTGAAAAATTCCCATCGTCGCGCAAAAATTCCGGTTGTGCTGATACTTGAACGGTACCGATCGGTGCTATGGTTCGGGCTGCGCGGCGCGCCAAAAAAACGCGGAGAGGACTGCACTACTCTAACACACCTAATATAAAATAGCACACCATAGTTTAAAGAAGCAGAATAGATACACAACGCCATCTTATCACAGAAGCCCAACGCGGGCGTCACGAGCAAGATTGACACACCAACTCTGGCAATCAGGACAAAGACCAACGCGCTTTGTCCCAAAACAAGTAGCCCCGGCCCGGATAACAAAGTTGATAGCGGGCGCTTGGGACGTCAAGACCAGCGTCGGTCGCTGTGGCAACCACGTCCCATCCGCGCCCGAACCTAAACCGCCCAAAACCGGCCACAGAGGGAAGGTCCCAAAAGCAACGCCTGGACACACCTTCGGCTCGGCCTACTCCACCACGGAAAAACAGTGGACACTGAGATAACACAGATTTCGCTGCTCGGAAACATTTTCTATGCAGCTTTGTTTTGGATCCAGACTTGTTCCTCCGTTGTCATTTTTTTGCCTTGTTTTTGACCATTGTCGACGAATAAATTGTCAACCTGTTTTCGGTGAGACTTCTTCAAACTTTTGGAACATGGAGTCAGTACAAAGGGTTAACACAAGAGGTGAACGCGAGGAATTTCCGCCTTCCCGGTTGGCGCACGGGCCGTTGCCATTTCCGTGCAGCTTGGCCTGGGGGCGAATTCCAACAAAGCTAATACCGGAAAATAGAAGTCAGCCAAAATGTAGCCTACATCCCAAAGAATTTATGTCATGGATTTATGTAAAATTTATGTCACTTGTTTTTTGTTGTGCGCCCCAAAGAAGCGTGCCCCCTCCCCCATTTTTGTGTTTAAAAGCTTGTTAATATTCCCATAAACATTTGTTTTAAAGCATTCAACAGGAAGTACTGAAGCAGTGTTGAAAATTCTTATGTACTATATTAATTGAAAATGTTGAACGTTCACTATTGAACTCTGGCTTGCTGTCAGATGGGATATAGCGCCCTCTTGTGGCCTTAGTGAATACATTCATTTGACTGATGTGTAATGGCAGAAAAAAAATGTTTCAAAAAAGCCACTGTTTCCAGGAAGTGGCTTCTCTGACATTGAGGTCAGACATTTTATCAATGCCAGTACTATTTTAGCCAATCAAATGTGAGAAGCACAGATTTCCCGCCTTTCCTCGTGACGTCCTTAAATCATGTACAGTAGTACCTCGACATACAATCGCTTCGACACACTATCTTTTCGACATCCGACGTAAAATTTGACTCGCCATTTTTTTCTACATCCGACTACATGCTCGAAATACAACGACATGACACTGCTGCAGACGGATGCACGGTGGATTTTCTTGTGAGAGAAATCAACACAGGTTCCAAGCAGGTCAGTGCAGGTGGGGAAAAGAGAAAAAGGTGACACTTACCATTGAATTTAAGCTGGAAATGATAGAAAAATATGAGCGTGCCGTGAACTAGCTCAACAATATAACCTCTGACCTCCGTTCGCCAGTCTTTATAAGTTAAAATGTCCATTATTATTGTGGTAACCATTGTTGTTAATCTTACTTTAAAAAAGTCATTACAGTTACAAATTACTTTTCCCAAAAAGTAATTGCGTTAGTAACTCAGTTACCTGAAATAAGTTACTTGGCAAAGTAACTGGTGATAATTTTCATGTTTTTTTTTTCCTCAAAAAAAACAAAAAACAAAAACAAACAAAAAAATAGGTCACACAATGTGAAGTGTAATGGGTTTTTTGGGACAATTGGCCCTAGCCCAATTCTTTATCCTAGGGGTATTGCGGATATTGTGATAGCTAGATAGTAACCTTTGCTATGTGTGGAAGTCATTTAATGTTGTGAATCAACCGTTTAAGTTGTCAAAATTGCTCCCGTTATTGCATTAGTTCCCCTCATGTCTACTTTTGACATGTGTAAGTTTTAAAACTATTTCATCATTTAAAAATAGATTTAAGTCAAGATTTTGCCGATTTAGGAGCATTTTAGATAAAAAGTTACTTAGGTTCGCTAGGAAGGTTCTCTACAACAGAGCATTCCTGAGAGGTCGTCTGCTTTAAGATGGTGGCTGTTTACTAACGCATCTAGTTCTTTATTATACATGTTGCTAATGCAGCCGTGTCTGTCATTTGCATCTAGTTCTGTATATACAGTGCCTTGCAAAAGTATTTGGCCCCCTTCAATCTTGCAACCTTTCGCCACATTTCAGGCTTCAAACATAAAGATATGAAATTTAATTTTTTTGTCAAGAATCAACAACAAGTGGGACACAATCGTGAAGTGGAACAACATTTATTGGATAATTTAAACTTTTTTAACAAATAAAAAACTGAAAAGTGGGGCGTGCAATATTATTCGGCCCCTTTACTTTCAGTGCAGCAAACTCACTCCAGAAGTTCAGTGAGGATCTCTGAATGATCCAATGTTGTCCTAAATGACCGATGATGATAAATAGAATCCACCTCTGTGTAATCAAGTCTCTGTATAAATGCACCTGCTCTGTGATCGTCTCAGGGTTCTGTTTAAAGTGCAGAGAGCATTATGAAAACCAAGGAACACACCAGGCAGGTCCGAGATACTGTTGTGGAGAAGTTTAAAGCCGGATTTGGATACAAAAAGATTTCCCAAGCTTTAAACATCTCAAGGAGCACTGTGTAAGCCATCATATTGAAATGGAAGGAGCATCAGACCACTGCAAATCTACCAAGACCCGGCCGTCCTTTCAAACTTTCTTCTCAAACAAGGAGAAAACTGATCAGAGATGCAGCCAAGAGGCCCGTGATCACTCTGGATGAACTGCAGAGATCTACAGCTGAGGTGGGAGAGTCTGTCCATAGGACAACAATCAGTCGTACACTGCACAAATCTGGCCTTTATGGAAGAGTGGCAAGAAGAAAGCCATTTCTCAAAGATATCCATAAAAAGTCTCGTTTAAAGTTTGCCACAAGCCACCTGTGAGACACAGCAAACATGTGGAAGAAGGTGCTCTGGTCAGATGAAACCAAAATTGAACTTTTTGGCCACAATGCAAAACGATATGTTTGGCGTAAAAGCAACACAGCTCATCACCCTGAACACACCATCCCCACTGTCAAACATGGTGGTGGCAGCATCATGGTTTGGGCCTGCTTTTCTTCAGCAGGGACAGGGAAGATGGTTAAAATTGACGGGAAGATGGATGCAGCCAAATAAAGGAACATTCTGGAAGAAAACCTGTTGGTATCTGCACAAGACCTGAGACTGGGACGGAGATTTATCTTCCAACAGGACAATGATCCAAAACATAAAGCCAAATCTACAATGGAATGGTTCAAAAATAAACGTATCCAGGTGTTAGAATGGCCAAGTCCAAGTCCAGACCTGAATCCAATCGAGAATCTGTGGAAAGAGCTGAAGACTGCTGTTCACAAACACTCTCCATCCAACCTCACTGAGCTCGAGCTGTTTTGCAAGGAAGAATGGGCAAGAATGTCAGTCTCTCGATGTGCAAAACTAATAGAAACATATCCCAAGCGACTTGCAGCTGTAATTGGAGCAAAAGGTACAAAGTACAAAGCTACAAAGTATTAACGCAAGGGGGCCGAATAATATTGCACGCCCCACTTTTCAGTTTTTTATTTGTTAAAAAAGTTTAAATTATCCAATAAATTTTGTTCCACCTTACGATTGTGTCCCACTTGCTGTTGATTCTTGACAAAAAATTAAAATTGTATATCTTTATGTTTGAAGCCTGAAATGTGGCCAAACGTTGCAAGGTTCAAGGGGGCCGAATACTTTTGCAAGGCACTGTAAATTTGCACAATTCTGATGTAGATCAATATTTTTGCACTAGATTAAAGAGCATACGACACCAGAAAAAAAGTCTTAAATGGCATTATTATGTGAATTAGAATCATATTTTGAGACGATTCGACCATATACAACAATTTAGCAAAGCACAGATGACGAGAAATTAGTCTTTTAATCTGCCGGTTAGCCACGCCTACAATTATAGGGCTTTAGCGTCCCCAACAGGTGGATGACGTCAGCGGTAGACTAGGCTCATTGGTTTTACTATTCAGCCCATTGATGGGGAATTGTTGAGAACGAGGAAAACGAGACGAAGAGAGCTGCAAAATGTCATTGTTTCAGTCTCTCTACTCCCAATATTTTTACAGGATATTCTTTTTATCCAAGTATTTTCCCCAATAGCTATATAAATGGCTTGAGAAGGACCAGTCAGCCCGTCGAGGGGGAACTATTCACAATGAGGAAAACGCGACGAAGAGAGCGGCAAAATGTCATTGTTTCTGTCTCTTTACTTCAATATTTTTACAGGATATTCTTTTTACCCAAGTACTTTCCCCAATTGCTAAATAAATGGCATGGTCATGACAAATAACTTGTGCTAAATGGAATATAAAATAATAAAAATCCATTTATTCAAGACGACATGGCAAAATTACTCCATAATGGTCAAAACAGTCGACTTTACCTTTACTGTCACACCTGCCGAACGATATTTTATGACACCTAAATCGGACATATGTCATTTCCCTTCCCCGGCTTCGGAGAATGTAAACAGACCAGAAGGAGTGACAGCTAGCCGACATGCTAACCCGAACCGAGGGATGTTTCAAAGTCTTCAAAGTGGAAAATCACACATAACTAGCCTGGATTATTTGACATGACGACCCGGTTGTCGAGTTTCTTTGCGGATCGGCAAACCGCCCGGCGGAGAGCAATTTACAGTTCGTTCCCTGGAGGAGGGTGGCTGGAATTGTTGTGCAGCTAACGTGCTAACGGCTAACTGCTAATGAGCGTGAGGATAGCTTTTTACATGCCTATCAATGATCAAACGTAAGTAGTCCTTTATTTAAAGGAATTTTATAGTGTTTACTTTGTAATCACTGTATTCGTATTTGACATAATACAAAACAAGATGTTTACTCACTTCCTTGTAAGTCCAATGGTCCCACAGTAAATATCCACGGTGAATGGGAACCTTTTGAAACTCCAAAAAGGCGCATACGCCTAACCCGCATACAGAATGATTTTTCTGCAGCCGTTTGGCTGGCTTGATGCAAAAAATAAAAGTATTAATCCGCAAAATCAGCTGAATCCTTCGTCCTCATACACAACAGTACACTGTAGCGTGAAGAGGACGTCTTCTACCGTACACGTCACAGCGCCCTCCTCCTCAATGCGAGACCGAAGCCGGAAGTCACTCATTTTCCTGGCGCGGGATTAAAAAAACTAAATAAATATAGCGATCGCTTCCACACACATCCAAGCGGTCCATATCATTCAGGAGCATAAAATACCGCGTGTATTATGAAATAAACATGCTTTTTCGTGTCACAAGCACTTTAAAGGTTTGCATAAACTCTCTCATATAAAAAGTAGGATATATATACTTACTTGGTGCTGAAAAGAGCTGCTTTGATAGCGACTGAGATGGCGTCATACAGGTTTCCGTCACATTGAAGGAGCTGTGGAATATATACTGGGAATGTTAGTGTCGTCACATTTGTAATCTGGCATAGCAAGAAATTAGGTGGAAGTCGCACGGCGTATTATATAATGTGACAATAATTTACAGTATGTGAAGACCTTAGCGAACGGGAATCAGAATAGCAAAAGCTATTTGATGGCTAACTGTACAATAAAATGTTCCTCGGTATAGTTTCAGTGCCGAAATAGGTGTTTGTCCAGCAACATGAACATGCTTGTTGCTAAGGAGTTGTCAAAATGTTCACAGTCCATTTTATTTTTAAAGTTTCAAATTTCTTCTCACATTTGAGAATTTGCGGAGCTCCTTAAAGGGACATTGACAGAAATAAAATTAATTCAAACCCTCTGGTGCGCACCAGATAGTATGTGGTGCGCACTAGAAACTTACATTGTCTCTGTACGCAATAGAAACAATCTGGTGCGCACCAGATTGTTTAAATTTATTGTATTTCTGTCAATGTCCCTTTAGAGGCTCCGTATGAATTCAAATAGGCATAAGAAAACACAATTCACCAGTACATCCACATAGAGCACCCAGCAGTGTTCACCCTCACTGATACACAAAGTTTTCCAGTCCAAGCTGCGCTTATTGTTGAAAACTTTGTACAGTGTGTTGCTCAGCTCCGTCCCGAGCTCCTCGCCTCCACGTCCTTCAAACTCGGGGGTTGCGTTGGCTGAACTAGTAAGCACAAAAACAAACGACAAATTAAATAATGTTGTTAGGCCAAATAGTTTCAGTGATGAACTGCATCCAACATCTATTTCTATAGAATGCTTGCAGTATCATCACACTGGCATACTGTGAACTCACCAATCAACAAAGAACTCTAAATAGCCCTCATTTGGAGCCATGGGCTTTGGTTTCCCAATTTCAGCTTTAACTCCCACGAGAACTGCAGTGTGGCCCTGCAAAAACATGAAAACATATTGTCAGACATGCATCTATCTAGTGCTACAACGATTAATTGATTAAGTAGAGTATTAGATTAGAGCAAAAGATTTGAATTCAATTTTGCTGCTTGGAGTATTCCTTTAATTAAAGAGGCGTTGTAATGGTTTGTTTTGAAAGTGTTTGCATTTAGTTTTATTTGGGTGGATACATTACCCTCTCGTCTGCCTGATTTCACGTGGCTGAATCCAACTGCTCCCTGTTAAGACCAAGTTTTTATTTGAGCTAATGTTTTTTTAATGCATTCGTAATTTATAGGTATATTTAGCCGTTTTTTGTGGAAATATGTGTCCAAACCATTTGTTAAGAGCATTGTAAAAAAACAAAACAAAACAAAAAAAAAACGTTAGCTTTTCATTGCATTTAAGCAGCCGGACTTTTGCTATGTAAGTTAGCCAATTGTTCTTTTGTTGTACATAGATCCTCATTTATTTATTTTTCTAAACCGTTTGAGGCTCAACTCAGGGATATAAATTTTTTATGATCCTCATCTGATTACTCGATTTTTCGAACTAACTAGTTCATCGATTAATCGACTACTAAAATAAATAGCTGCAGCTCTACATCCATGCAATTTTTGACATGTAGATTGTGCGTCTCGTATAAAACGTTACGTATGAGAGCAGTCATAAAGAAAGACAATATTACAAGAGCAACTTTGGCAGATCCGTCAGTATTTGACACCACGTCAGTCTCAATCTCCATGTGTCTGTAGTCTTCACAGCCCCTTCCATCCACTCGCAAATCATCCTGAATGTACCATGAAGGAAAAATACTCGTAAAATTCATACTTCAATCACCAATTATTTTTTTTGTAAATACTTACGCGTATGCCATGTAAAATATACACCTTTTCAGCTTCACTAACTTGTACCGTTGCCATCGTGGGAAGGTGTGTCGCGTAAATATGACGTAGTAACGGCAGCCGCGTGTAATGAACGCTTGTTTATACACCAAGACCTCCCGGACTGTGACTACGCGACAAAAATGACTTAAATAAGCAGTCGTTTTTGAAACACCAAAACACTAGTGTGCTCAGAAATACAATACCCCAAAATATTGTTTTATTACGTCCACGTGATTCCACTTGTGTACAAAAGTGCCACCTGAAAGAACAATTTGAGGGCACAATCTTTTTTTTTTTTTTTTGTACATCCACATGACTCCATCGGTATCACATACTTCCTGGTTGGCCCTTATTGTCCCAAGAACTGTGGAGGATTCCGGACTCGTCAGGGAAGTACCGAGGTAGCTCAGACGGAAAGGAGCGCTTTCCAGCCAATACTAATTTACGAATTAGTGAATTAACACCTCGCCGAAAGTGCAAGTGAAAGTGTGACCGCAGCTGTGTGGACAGCAGCCGCAGCCCGGTGATGTTAGCCGGGTCTACGCTAACATAACCCGGGGAGCGGCGAAGCGAACGCGAGCCTTTTCACTTAAAGTGACTTCAATTCGAAAGAGTAGAAACAGCTAAATGACCATTTCGCCAAAGTGCCAGGAGAGTGAGGTAAGATGAAACTGGGAAATGGATAGTTTAAGAAATGTAAAGTCAGTGTGCTGAATTTATGTGCGTTTTGCTCCCGGAGCATATTCGTTTGAAAGTGCAAGTATACCTCTCCCACCTTGTCGTTATGTTTATTAGCCTAAGAAATATGTTTATTAGCCTAAGAAATAAGACGTATATAACTTCTTATTTAAATGTGTCCATGATGTCCAGATATTTTTTTTTATCAACCAGTAAGTCAAAACAAGTGAAAGAATGTGTCTTAAACGCAGCCCCGTTGAAGGACAAATTAGGATTGAATAACTAAAATAGGGCTGGGTGATCTGAAAAGATAAACAAACATTTCTTTTCCCCAGCATGTCGTCTGGATTATTATCGTGAGTTTTTTTTAAAAGAGCATTTTATGTGTTTGAACTAATAGTTAAAGCAACACTAGCTAACTTTTCAACCTTTATAAAATATTTTCTATGGCTGTCAAACGATTAAAATTTTTAATCGAGTTAATTACAGCTTAAAAAGTTATTAATCGTAATTAATCGCAATTCAAACCATCTATAAAATATACCATATTTTTCTGTAAATTATTGTTGGAATGTAAAGATAAGACAAAAGACGGATATATACATTCAACTAGAGCTGAAACGAGTACTCGAGCAACTCGAGTAACTCGAGTTTAAAAACTGATCCGAGTAATTTTATTCACCTCGAGTAATCGTTTATTTTGACAGCTCTTAGCATCACGTTTTGCTTGGACTACTTTTAATGCGGGACAACGCGCTGTCACGTGCGGAGAGGAAGAAGAGAAAAAAAAAAACTTACTGCAGCCGACAGCTGCCACAAACGACGCCGACGTTGCTAAATACTAGCCCGCACGATGCTACGTAGGTACAGGTAGCGTCTGATGCGTCTCATAGAGATCACATGTATGTTGAACTAGATGCGAAATGACAGACTCGTCCGCGTCAGGGCAGCGTTAGTAAACAGCCGCCATCTTAAAGCAGTAGAACGCTAAGCGCTAATAAAGAGCGCTAAGCGCTAATAAATAAGATTAACGTTACTGTCGCTACTAGCTCACGTAACGTTAGCCCTGCGGAGGGCTAGGTTTCAATTAATTACGACCACTGTCGATGCGTGGCTAACCTGTCTTACATACAGGCTTTAACATAACATAGCATTGTGGAGTGATGTGGGTGTAAAATAAAAACTTAATCATGCTAACTATCGATTTTAGCTCAGTAGTCATTGCTGGATAAAACACCAAGTAGCACTGGTCCCTAATGTGCTCCAATACAGCCTGTATCATACATTTATTTTGAACACTGCAAAAACTCAAAATCCTATCAGGACTTACAGTTTAGACTAACTTAAAACTTAACTAGAACTTAAAAATGGCTTGACACAAAGAGAAAGTCAATTGAAACTAGGGCTGCAGCTATCGAATATTTTAGTAATCGACTGAAAATTCTATCGATTAATCGAGTAATCGGATAAAACAAATATATTTTAAGGTGAAGAGCAATTATAAATATACATGTAAAAACAAGACATTTCATCTAATCTTGAACGATTTTCAGTCAATCAATGTCTTTATTTTTGATGTATATTGTTGAAAACAGCCAACAATTGCATCTCAGATGTAACTAGAATTTAAAAAAAAAAGACTAACTCACTGGTTTCACTCAAAAAACTTTTAGATCTTATTAGAAAAACATATATATATATTACCTAAAAATGCCATTACGCTTGATAACACACATCACTTAAAAGTTAGGATTTTTTCCCACGTGTTTCAGTTGAATTGCTGCTGGAATCACTCGGTTTATTCACAAACGGGTCACGAATCCACTCCTTCGCAGTTCGTGGGTCTTCGAGGTTGTAGGCTCATCTTCTGGCTCGTCTGGTGCCCTTTTCGCCGTAAAAAATATCTCCAAAGACGTCTGTTTTCCAGTCATCTTTGCTCGTGTGGGGGCTAATTATTTTCAAGAACAAATGTGCTGAGCCCGCGGCCTTCTAATACATTATTATCGAGGACAAGCGCCCATAGATATATTATATACACAAAACAAGATGTACTGCTAGCAGTCCAATCAATGGATTTCTATGACAACATTCTAATCTATCCTGTAGTATTATATCTAGAGTAGACAGGGATATTGGTGTGTTAAGCAGGGGCACAGGGTTAATTCGGCCAGAATGCGGTCATAAATAAATTATTTTTTCTGTGCAGCCTGGTAGCAAATACGCCACGGACCTGTACCGGTCCTTAGCCTGGCAGATGAGGACCCCTTGTCTAAGGGGAGGGGTGGGTGAGGATTAAGACACTCAGGGCCCTATTTTTGGATGCTGACTAAATCTTGGCAAAGTGGCATTTTTGACCAGGTTTTGGACTGGTTAGTCCCCAATTTACAGGCTTTATTCCAATTCTTTCAACTGCTAGTCCTCTATCTGATTGTCTTCTTCTTCGGTTGCTTCGGGCAAATCATATCACATTTTGTAATTGTCAATGATTGTCAATGATACTGATGATGATGACAATAAAATTCCATTCCATTCCAAGGACAAACGGGTTTGCTCAGTGTATGGTTGACTCTCACTTGGTATGAGGAAGTACAACAGATCTAAGGGTAACGTGCACTGCGTTAACATTTATAGGGCTGCAGCTATCGATTATTTTAGTAGTCGATTAATCGATGAACTGGTTAGTTCGATTAATCGAGTAATCTGATAAGGAACATAAAAAAAATGAAATACCTGAGCTGAGCCTCAAACTGTATAAAAAAAAAATAAAGATCTATGTACAACGAAAGAACAGTTGGCTAACCCAACTTACATAGCAATAGTCCGCTAGCTTAAATGCTATAAAACGCTAACGTTTTTTTTCTTTTACAATCCTTTTTTGGCACATATTTCCTCAGAAAACAGCTAAATATTCCTATATACTAAATTACGAATGCATTAAAAAAAAACATTAGCTCAAACTAAAACTTAGCTTCTGTTGGTCTTAACATGGAGCAGCTGGATTCAGCTATGTGAAGTGAGGCAGACTACAGGGCAGTGTATCCACCCAAATCATTAAAACTCAATACAAACATTTTCAAAATAAACCATTACAACGTCACTATAATTGTCCATTCTGTGCATACCTATATGGGCACATATTTGACCATTTGTGTTGCCATGAAGACATTTGTGAGATCTGAATTGTTCGCATTTTGCCTTTCAGGATGCGGTTAAAGCCTCGGCCGGTGTAGAATGAAGAGCCCGGCTCGCAGCACCAGGGACATCGAGCGTCAGGCTGGCTACCTGAGGCCGGAGCACTGTGCCCCTCCCCCGCCTCGCGGCGCCTCCGACACCATGTGGTTCATCCGCGACGGCTGCGGAATCGTGTGCGCCGTCATCACGTGGTTGCTGGTCTTTTACGCCGAGTTCGTGGTGATGTTCGTGATGCTGTGGCCCGCTAAGAACGTGGCCTACAGCCTCTTCAACGGTGTGCTATTCAACAGCTTGGCCTTTCTCGCCCTGGCTTCGCACGCCAGAGCCATGTGCACTGACCCAGTGAGTTGAAGACGTCGTTTCGTATTAAAACCTGAACAAATCGTATTACCGTAATTTTCACACTATAAGACGCACCTGACTATAAGCCGCTACCCACCAAATTTGACACCAAAACTACATTTGTTCATAGATAAGCCGCACCGCACTATAAGCCGCGACTATCCTCACTGTATTATGGGATATTTACACCAAAAGATATTAACCGGTAACACTTTATTTGACAGCGGCATCATACGACTGTCATAAGACCATATGAACCACCATGAAGCTTTGAACCAATTGGCTACAAAGCTTCATTGCTTCAAGAAGCTTCATTTGGCCATCACTGCTCCCTTTAGGGAGACAGTCAACCTCTGCTGCCACCTGCTGTCAACACTGTTGTTGTCCAGCATGCCTCATAGCATGCATTGCAGCGCTACAGATGTAAATAACAATCAGTATTCATGTTGTGTGCTAATTATTTCCTCAGTTATTGTTCCAGTTGTTTCATTACTTGCTAGTTATGGTATTTGGTCACATTTTATTTGACAGTGGCGCAATAAGATTGTTATTAGACAATTATAATTATGACACGACACTGTCATGAGCATCAAAGAATGTTTATAACAGATGTCATTTAGTGTCATGTGGCAAATTATCTCACTTTTTAATGGATGTAAAAGTCCGAGCTGGACATAAATGGAGTTAGTAACAAAATTTGCCAGATGACACATAATGACGTCTGTCATAAGCATTTAGTAATGCCCATGATAGTGTCATGTCATAATTTTGATGGTTTTATGACAGTCTTATGACACCACTGTGAAATAAAGCGTTACCTATTAACCAAAATAAATCAACAAAAAGCCGCACGGGACTGTAGGCCACAGGATTCAAAATGAGGAAAAAAGTAGCGGCTTACAGTGCGAAAATTATGGTAATTATTTCCTCAGTTACTGTTTGAGTTGTTTCATTAATTGATAGTTATGGTATTTGGTAACACTTTATTTGACAGTGGAGCAATAAGACTGTTATTAGACAATTATTATTATGACAAGTAGGGCTGCAGCTATCGAATATTTTAGTAGTCGATTAATCGATGGTCTACTTAGTTCGAATAATCGAGTAATTGGATAAGGTACATGAAAAATTAAAAATACCTGAGCTGAGCCTCAAACGGTATAATTTTAAAAAAAGATCTATGTACAACAAAAGAAAAACTTGCCAACTTACATAGAAAAAGTCCGCTAGAGCTAAAGTTTTTTTTTTTTTTTTTTTTTTTACAATGCTCTTAACAAATGGTTCAGACACATATTCCCACAAAAAAAAATGGCTAAATATACTTATAAACCATTAGCTCAAACAAAAACTTAGCTTACGTTGGTCTTAACAGGGAGCAGTTGGATTCAGCCATGTGAAAAAAGGCAGACCAGACGGCAGTGTATCCACCTTCATCAATAAAACTAATTGCAAACACTTTCAAAACAAACCATTAAAACGCCACTTTAATTAAACGAATACTCGAAGCAACAAAATTAAATTCGAATATTTTTTTGTCATCGATTACTCGAGTTAATCGATTAATCGTTGCAGCACTAATGACAAGACACCGTCATGAGCATTCATTTCATTTCGTGTTATCCGGCAAATGATCTAATTTTTTAATGGATGTAAAAGATCTGAGCTGGACATCAATGGAATTAGTGACATAATTTGCCGGATGACACTTAATGACATCTCTCACAAGCATTCAGTAATGCCCATTATAGTCTCATGTCATAATTATGACGATCTTATGAAGCCGCTGTCAAACAAAGTGTTACCTGTTCATTTTAACCCAATTAAATCAATAAATAAGCCGCACTGGACTATAAGCCGCAGGAATCAAGATGAAGGGAAAAAGTAGCGGCTTATAGTCTGAAAAATACGGTACTTTTTCTTTCAACAGGGAGCTGTGCCTAAAGGAAACGCCACCAAAGAATTCATTGAAAGCCTCCAACTCAAACCGGGACAGGTGGTCTACAAGTGTCCTAAATGCTGTAGCATCAAGCCTGACAGAGCTCACCACTGCAGGTACAGGGCTGCATGCACGGGGACATAAATGATAAATTACAGCTCAAACCTTCCAGTAAAAAAGGCCTGATATAATGTGACTTCCTCTCTTGGGACCACTGTCCTCATTACGCACCACAATTTTTCAGCTCGTTTTGATTTTACGGCCACTGTTTCACATTCCCTGTAAACCTTCCTAGCTTGATAACATACATCTGTGGCATCATGGTCTACTAATCAGGATCCAAGCATGAAAAGTGGACAAATAATAGAGCAGTTCCAAAAAATCGATTATTACATGCATCGCGATTCGTCACGTGACGATTCGATTACTATTCATAAAGGTTCGAAAACGATGATTTTTCCCTCCTAACTTTATGACAGACACTCGTAGCGGAACGAAATTCAAGACATGTCTGCCCCCCGGACACCGTTAATGGACACACGCACACCATTATGATGGATGCTCCCTGTCAAGTTAAAAAATAGATCCTTAGGTAGACATTGTAAAATTACCCAAAAATAAGGAGAGAAGACACTCAGTTTTCTTGGCCAAGGAGAGCAAAAGAGTGACTAGTGACAGTCACCAAAATTGATCTAAAGGAAAAAATCCTCCTTGGTATTTTATTTAGGGGTTTGTCCTAAAAAATGGATGCCGCCCTGAGGGAGGGGGAGAGCAAGCTGGAGACACCCATGTGGTTTTCGATTGGATATGTGTGTGCATGTAGGTGGAACTAAGTAAATACACGTGTGTAAGCAAGAGCTCATGTAAACAATCATGTAAACAGTCAAAACAATCATGTAAACAGTCAAAATGACCCAGACACTTCAGTTATGCAACGCTGCGGCCATGGAAGATGTCCTCGGATGGAAAATTGTCCTCGAAGGTCCAGACGAAAGTCCAGACGCCAGGTGCTGAAGATGCCTCGGAAGGTCTAGTTACGCAATGATGCGGCCCTGAAGCAAGGCAGTTGTCATCCCGACCCTCTTTTACTCTTTGTAACACTTAAGCATTATACTACAACCTGGTATAGCAAGCAATAATCATTTACTGGTTATATTGGTAAGAAAAATATGGCAATATGTATTATTTATGGTATATATGAGCACAAGCAAATATTCAATCAATCAATCAAGCAAATATTTAATCAATCAAACCTCGATAATTATCTCAACACTCCCGGTTACTGGGAGAGAATTTACTGCTTTTTAAAAGACTGAAAAATAAATTTGTATGAGACAGGCAGAAACAGAAGGGTCGCGCCTTTGTTTGCAAGTTATTTTTTAGAGCGAGAGGGGAAGAGAGATAGTTCGTTGCTACTTGTCTTTCAGACATTCAGCAGTAGTTTTTAGGCATTTCAATTGAAAAATGTCCTGAGTGTGCGTCTAAAGGACGTGAGTACACGAACCCTCTTGTACTGTTTAGCCTTTATTGTTGTTGTTTTTGAGATGTTAATAGTTAGCGCTGAGCACTAAGCTAATTAGCTAATTCGCTAACGTGTATTTCATATGCAGAACGTGTAAAACCATGATTAAGTACAGCGGTAACGCTACAAACATGCGAAATAGTACAGAAATCTGTTGTTGCAAGTGCTCCCTGGGAGCCGACAGGCATGTGTGCGCGTGGGTGGGCAGGGAGAGAAGAAAGTGTGCGCGCTGTAATGAGTGCGTGTGGTGATGTCGGAGGCTGCCGGACTTTTTTATGTGCTCGGCATTAAACGCCACAAGTTAAAAGTAGGGCTGTGAAAATTATCGCGTTAACGGGCGGTAATTAATTTTTTAAAATAATCACGTTAAAATATTTGACGCAATTAACGCACATGCAAACAGATTAAAATGACAGTATAGTGTAATGTCCGCTTGTTACTTGTTTTTTGGTGTTTGGCACCCTCTGCTGGCGCTTGGGTCCAATTGATTTTATGGGTTAGCACCATGAGTGGGCATGGTGTAATTACAATGACATCAACAATGGCGAGCTACTAGTTTATTTTTTTGATTGAAAATTTTACAAATTTTAATAAAACAAAAACATGAAGAGGGGTTTAATATAACATTTCTGTAACTTGTACTGACATTTATCTTTTAAGAACTACAGGTCTTTCTATCCATGGATCGCTTTAAGAGAATGTTAATAATGTTAATGCCATCTTGTTGATTTGTATGTTGAATGTATATATCCGTCTTGTGTCTTATCTTTCCATTCCAACAATAATTTACAGAAAAATAAGGCATATTTTATAGATGGTTTGAATTGTGATTAATTATGATTGATTAATTTTTAAGCTGTAATTTACTCGATTAAAAATTTTAATCGTTTGACAGCCCTAGTTAAAAGTGATCAAGAGCAGTTGTGATTTCCACCTGTCACTCCAAGAGGCGGGGCTAAATGGCACATTAAAAGACTAATTCCTCATCATCTGCACTTTGCCAAATTGTTGTATGTCGTCAAATCGTTTCAAAATATCATTCTAATTCACATAATGCTATTTAAGATTTTTTTATGCTGTTGCAGGCACTTTAATACTCTTTTGAAAGTGCAATTTCAGCAAGCCTTTGTTTTGCATTTCCTGATCCATCGACTCAATTATTTGAAATAATTGATAGATTAATCGATTACCTAAACTGCATGAACTTTGTTACTGGCAAAAGCATGACTATGCTACCTGTTTACAAGGTTTTAATTGCAATCGATCAGTCACTATTTTACTTTAATGGAGGGCTGTCCTTGTCTCAATTCAATAGTAAAAATGAATATTTGTCATCCTTTATATCAAAACGTTTGAGCCGTATCCAACGTCATATTGGTCAAACAGTTGAATTATTTATTTACTGTGTTGAGTGGATTATGTTGGAAATGCTTCCCCCTTCAGGGATATAAATTTCACTTTATTACATAATACATATTGAAGTTTTTGTCTCAAGTAATACACCTCAAGTATTAAATATTTGACAACTTGTCATTATGAGGGTACATTTCTTATTCTTGTGTGCAGTGTGTGCAAACGCTGCATCAAAAAGATGGACCACCACTGTCCTTGGGTCAACAATTGCGTCGGCGAGAACAATCAGAAGTACTTTGTGCTGTTCACGGTCAGTCTCTCCAAATCTTATTATTCTACCTATTAAGCAAGTATGATCATTCATTCAAATTTCAATTAACAAGGTTCACATAGTTACCGATTAGTAACTGTGCCCGGTTCCAGTACACACTCAGTTAGCATGTGAATTAGGACTCATGTTTTTTTTTTAGTTTTAATATCCTGACTTTCAAACATGCTTTGACAATTAACCTGATCAAATTTTTGTTGGAATTTTTAGATGTACATAGCGTTAATCTCATTCCACGCGCTGGCCATGGTGGGCTTCCATTTTGTATTTTGCTTGGAAGAAGATTGGACAAGTAAGTAATGGCTTAATTCCCAACGTCTTGATTGGAAATTTCTATTTAGAATGGGTCAGTGCGCAGGATTTCACAAAAGTGAATCCATTCTTAGAGTTCAGGGGTGTAACGGTACACAAAAATCTCGGTTCGGTACGTACCTCGGTTTTGAGGTCACGGTTCGGTTCATTTTCGGTACAGTAAGAAAACAAATACAAAATATAAATGTGCTAGTTGTTTATTACACACCTTTCAACAATAGGAACATTAGCCTATACAAAGCTAGAATTCTGCTCAAAAAGTAGCAGGTATTTAAAGATAATCCAACAACAATTTGCCTTTCAGACCCCGCGTATTGGTCAGCGCTCTTTCTGAAAGAAAGAAGGAAAAAAGAAGTCCTGTGCAAAAGAGAAAATCAATCCCAATGACAAAGATTTTAACATGTATTTTACAAATGAAATGCCTCAATGAATCATTTCTTTCCTTATGAACGGTTTTCAAAAGCTTTATTGGTGGATTTTCTCAAGTTAAAGCGCCACACAGAAATTTAATAAATTTAATTGTGTAAGAAGGATCTGTGTATTATTCTTATTATTTAATTACAGGTGTTTTAGCTCATTTCAATTTATTTCATTTCAATGGGCTATTATTTATTTTATTATGTGTTTATATTTTAGAAATGTGATGTAGTATTCATTTATATTGTATAACTTTAGTTCCTATGTGAATATTAGTTCCTACTTGTTTGTTGTGGTAGGAGGGTTTTGTATGGAACATGGGGCCGTGTTGGTTATTATTATAGCAGAGAAGACAGCAGTAAATCAACAAAGACAAGTCAACTGTGCCCCGATCTACCACTCAAGAGATCTGATGGACTCCAGAAGTGAGTTACGATTGCATATTAGTTTGAAAATCAACCGGATCCACCGTATTTTTACACGAGTGACTTCCGGTCTGCCCAATCCTAGCTACCGGTAGTAGCATTGACGCAGGAGGGTCGCGTCTCGCGTCAAATAATAAACTCTGCCGTTCTTTTCGTGTGCGTCGCGTTGAGCCGCTTCTGGGACGTGTCTAACACGCTGCCGGACTTCGACTGGTGTGCATTGGCTGATTGACTTTAACTCCCGCCTTTCACTGCGTTCTCGCGGCGGCCACGTTGTCGTGCCGTTGACGTTTCTGGGTTATAATGTCCTACCGTGTTGGTCTTCATTATTATAGTAGAGAAGACGGAGTAAATATAATCCACACAAAGAAACTGTAAACCGATCGACTCACAGCCTCGAAAAGTAAGGGTTACATTACATCAGAAACTCGTTTGGCAAGCATCCGTGCCGAACCAAGCGCCACGTCCCGAAACTGTTCAATACAAATGCATGTACCGTTACACCCTTAGTTAATAGTGTTATGTACAGTAATTGTACAATACTGGAGAAAAGACACCAGGCTAAATTGTAATAAATTTACAGTTCTTATTTTTTTCCTCAAGAGTGCAGCGCCTTCTCTGCACCAGCAACGGTCATCCTCCTCATTCTCCTGTGCTTCGAGGGGCTTCTGTTTTTAATTTTCACCGCAGTCATGTTCGGGACACAGGTGCACTCCATCTGCACCGATGAGACAGTAAGCAGCGACGTTTTGAATTTTGCGACTAATAACACTTGAACAGAGCAGTGTTGGATTGTCCCGATCGCATATTTTTGCACCCAAGTCCGAGTTACCTGATTTTGAGAATCTGCGTGCATGGACTTCATGATTTATTTACGGAGCACGGGGCCGATAAATCAGGTGTTGGATCACTGCATGCGTTGACTCTGCGACCGACTGCGAATAACTGAAGCGGACTGTAGGGCAGCCCCCAACTTAAAGGCGTTGCGCAGTGAAGATGGAATCCGACCCGTCAATCATTATGAAGTCTATGCTGCTGGTTCCCGATCCGATACCGAAAAAAAAGTTTTTATGAGTTAAAATATTTTGATATTAAAGGGATCCTCTATTTTTAAGACAAGTAATTCTTAAAAGATAAATGTTAGTGTGAGTTATAATAATTTGATCTTAAAACCCCTCTTAATGTTTTTGTTTAAATCAAGTTTGTAAAATTATTTTAAGTGATAGGTCGCCATTCTTGTTACGTCGCAGTGCGTGACGTCACCGGGCCCGTTGCGGAAATTCCAGCGTGTCACTCGTTAGCTTTCCCAACATGTCGTCGGTTCTACCCTTCCTATTTGAACCAGATCTGAAAAGTAAGGAGCAGGACAGCACTGTCGATCGTTCACAAGACGAGCTTCAGGGAAAAAGGCGTGCAGCAAATACCTGATAAGACAAAAGTTGGGCAAAAGTCTCAATGACAACAGAGCGAGCGAGCGTATGCTGTTGGGAACTCCGGTTTTATTAGCAGATATTCAAGGTAAGCATATTGCGTTTTCAAACTTATCCCAATATAATTATGTAGATTGTTAGCATCCAGAGCTGTTGTGTGCTTTACATACAGTACAGACCAAAGAGCACACCTTATGTAAGCCATGTCTTGTACATTGTAACGCATGGTAGCTAGGATACGTGTATAAAAGTACCAAAAAGGGAGAAGCTTCCACTTATGCACATTTATTCACAAAAAATAATATTTCCACCTTGACTCGGGAGCTCAGCAGTGCGCAAACACGCGTTCCCTGACGAACTCCAACATTGTTGTAAGGTCCACGTCAGAGTCACTGTGGTCACTGTAGCGTGCCATAGTGCTTTAATTATTTAGTATGATTTGGGGGAAACTCCCACGAAGAATAGTCAACAAAAAAGATGGCAATAGTAATCCAAATCCGCGTTTTTTACTCACTCGAAGATCCAGGAATTAGACCGATCCCATGGCAATGTCGCAGCCGCGATCAAGCGGTCGATTCCACAAAATAGACTGATCCGAAAAGCCGCTGTGCGACCGACGAATCAAAAAAATGGACAGATCCGAAACCAATATTGCAGACGCGGTGGGACCGTCGGATCCAGAAAATAGACGGATCCCTTACTTGACTGAGGATCCAGGAAAAATGTTCGGGCGCCAGTTGTAACGCGTGGTGGGTAGGATACGTGCATACAGGGACCAAAAAGGGGGTGAAGCTTCCATTTATGCACATTTATTCACTAAAAATAATAATTCCACCTTGACCACTCACTTCACTCCCCTTGTTTCCATTTAACTGGAAATTGCATCCAAAAGCAGCACATCGTGGAATTTTACTTCGCGAGTTTAGGCAGCAATCAGCAATTGTTGAACACGCTACACATTTGGAAAGATCCCAGTGACGTCATCACTGCAAGCCCGCAAACCATGGCGCCAACTAACGGTCAAAATATGGACTAAATATTATAAAATATAACAATTGATTTAACATTTTATGTGTTTCTAACAAAATATTTTAGTTAAGGCTGTCAAAATTATCGCATTAACGTGCGGTAATTAATTTTTTAAATTAATCACTTTAAAATATTTGACACAATTAACGCACATGTCCCGCTCAGACAGTATTCTGGCTTTTGGTAAGTTTTACAGCAAGGCTTTTTGTGCTGTCTAACAGCGAACTCTTGTGGTCGCTTTGCGACATGGTTTATTGTTTTCTTGCCAGTTCAATATGGCTGCACGACGTCTCGGGCTGATGCCTACGTTGTAATGTTGTGCTTATATGATCCTTGGACAAGATTTGTCCGTAAGTATGGTTGTTGCAAAGAATGTACATATTATGTTAGTAAGAGAAATGTTATATTTTTTGTATGAGACGCTTTTTGTTTATGTTTAGTGAACCTGTATAGCGTGCTAAGCTAATGTTGTTGCTAATGCAATGCTTGTGTACTTTTTTTTTTGTAGTTTTACGACGGTCTAAAGAGGACAATGGTTTGAGGCCATTTTATTGATAAATCAGATGAAAAAGGAAGAAGTCTGATTATTAAGGCGTCGTTCACTAGCTGTCTAGCTTTGGAAAAAGTAGACGCTTCAGAGTGAGGACAGCATAGACAGTTTTAAATGACAGTAGAGTGAAATGCCCACTACAGTCCTTATGTACCGTATGTTGAATGTATATATCCATCTTTTGTCTTATCTTTCCATTCGAACAATTTATTTTACAGAATATATATATAATTTACAGAAAAATATGGCATATTTTATAGATGGTTTGAATTAATTGCGATTAATTACGATTAATTAATTTTTAAGCTGTAATTAACTCGATTAAAAATTTTAATCATTTGACAGCCCTAATTTTAGTACAAGAAAACAATTGTGGTTTATTAGCGCCTACATGTATTGAAGTTAGAGGATCACTTTAAAACCTCTGTTGATATTTTTGTTTTTATACAATTTGTAAAATGAGTTCAACTAGTTGGTCCCCATTGTTGATGACGTCGCAGAGCGGTGACGTCACTGCATTACGCTGCTGGGCTTCCAGGGAATGACTCTAGTGACATAAATATGTCATCTGTTCTCTAAAAATCTATTATCATATGATCGGATCGGGACATCCCTAGTGCAGTGTAAATCCTGCTTTAGATACTTGTTGCGTTTACATCGTGTTCTCATAATGCTGTTTAAATCCAATTTCAGTTGTGTTTCTAAAGAAACTTATTTCCTTACAGGGTATCGAGCAGCTGAAAAAGGAGGAGAGAAAATGGCTGAAAAAGTCAAAATGGATGAATATGAAGGTCGTATTCGGTCACCCGTTCTCTGTGGCCTGGTTCAACCCGTTAGCGACGCCCGATCATGGCAAGGCAGACGTATACCAATACATAGTGTGACCCCAAAAACGACGCATTCCTCCAATAACGGATGTCAAATAAACCACAATTTATTCAACTCCTCTTCACGATGTTGCGTCCCTCTTGCTACGGATTTCCACAAATGTGGGGCACGGGGAAAAAAAAAATACAAACACTGCTCAACTTAAAACTGTATGAATTGACGTTCTTATGTGTGATGGTAACCGTTGTCACAACGTGCACTATAAATCCAGGACTGTCTTCCTGTACAGCTTGGTTTTCTGCAGTAATTTCAACTGACCACTGGTGGAATCGCCTTAGGATATTGGAAAGAGGCATCATAGATGTCATTTTGTATTGTCTTAATATGTGAAACAATGGACCATGAACGTTCAAATTATGCTATCATGACAATATACTGTAAGGGTGAATATTAAAATCCTGTATTTCCTCATATGGTGGTCGGGGGAGTGGGTGTTTACTCAACCGCAGAAACTTATGGCATTTAACGGGTGCTTTTATTTTTTTCAAAATATACAGTATATTTTTATTTGAAATATTTTTCCATTATTAGCTATCACAGGAATACTTTTAATAGCATATAGCGCTCCATTGTAATTCATTCTTCGCAATCTTGCGTATTTTAATGTGATTCTTTTTGTTTGAATCGTATTTCTATCGTGATGCCTTTGCGGCGGGAAAAGGAGAGCCACAAAAGCCGATAAAGTTAGAAGTAAAAATTTGGCAAATTTTGAAAAGTTACACATGCATGTAGTAGCTTTTTCTTAGGAAAGTCAATATTACTTAAAGCAACACTAGGTAACTTTTCAACCTTTACAAAATATCTGTGATATGCGGTGTATCACAAAAGTGAGTACACCCCTCACATTTCTGCAGATATTTAAGCATATCTTTTCATGGGACAACACTGACCAAATTGACACAATGAAAAGTAGTCTGTGTGCAGCTTATATAATTGTTATTTTCCCTTCAAAATAACTCAAAATATAGCCATTCATATCTAAACCCTTAGCAACAAATGTGAGTACACCGCAGAGAAACTACGTACATACCTAAATGTCCAAATTGAGTACTGCTTGTCATTTTCCCTCCAAAATGTCATGCGACTCGTTACAGGAGTGCTTCAGAGATTGAAGAGTTGGGGGGTCAGCCTGTTAGTGCTCAGACCATACGCAGCACTCTACATCAAATTGGTGTGCATGGCTATCACCCCAGGAGGAAGCTTCTTCTGAAGACGGTACACAAGAATTTGCTGAAGACGTCAACAAAGCACACGGATTACTGGAACCATGTTCTATGGTCTGATGAGACGGGCGAGCTTTCTTGTGTACCGTCTTCAGAAGAGGCTTCCTCCTGGGGTGACAGCCATGCACACCAATTTGATGTATGGTCTGAGCACTAACAGGCTGACCCCCGCACCTCTTCAGTCTCTGCAGCAATTCTGACAGCACTCCGCTAACGAGTCACATGACATCTTGGAAGGAAAATGACAAGCAGTACTCAATTTGGACAAATAGGGATGTACGTAGTTTCTTTGTGGTGTACTCTTGTAGCCAGGGGTTTAGATATTAATGGTTGTTTTGACTTATTTTGAGGGGAAAATAAATTAACTCTTATTTTATAAGCTGCACACAGACTACTTTTCATTGTGTCAAAGTGTCATTTTGTCCGTATTGTGCCAAGAAAAGATATTTTTAAATATCTGCAGAAATGCGAGGGGTGCACTCACTTTTGCGATACACTGTATATTGACTGACAACTAGTTGAATGACACCGTCTTATATCTTGATTGGGTCTGTATCGCTTTCACCGGCACTAATTAACTCGGAGGAGGGTGGCAGGAACCCTGTCGCACAAAACAAAACAAAAAAAAACTACAAATGTGCTGACCCTAACCAGAATAAAAATTGGCCTAGCTTTCACTCGCCAACCGAACTTGTCAGCGCTGATGAGTTTAGGTTGGGGTGGTTAGCCAAACTAAGCCACACTGTTGCTAATATGCTATTGTTTAGTCTTCCTTAAGGCAAAACAGTTCCGCTTTTGTCCACCGGCGTCGATATAATCAACTAAAACTGAAAAGTTACCAAGTGTGCCTTTCATGCTAACAAACAAATGCTAAATAAATGACTATTTAAATGGGCTTAATGAGTATTATTAGTGTCATAGTGTTGTAAAGCTTAAACAAATAGCGTCTTTTTCGCACTATAAGGCGCACCTAAAAGCCTTCAATTCGCTCAAAAACTGACAGTGCACCTAAAATTCTGAAGAGCCTTATGTATGAATTGATATTTGTTAATCATGGTATGACATTCCCTTTACCACAGCTCCATTTAGTGGATGCATTACGCAATTCTATTACTACTACCACTACGGCGCTTTATAATCCAATGCGCCGAATACAAGTAGTCCCCGGGTTACGAACATGTTCCGCTCCCACCCTAGCGACGTAACCCAAATTTCCCAGTAAATCAGAATTAACCCTTTAAGTACTGCAAAATAACCATCCAAAAGTACAAAAGTATTTTATTTTGTTTAATGATAGAGGATACACTGCCCTCTGGTGGCAGCGTTGGGTCTGGCTGGTCTGTCGTTCAATAATGCTTCCATACAGGAGCACTTGGACGTCTCACATGGATAAAGGATAACTGTGCTCTGGTTAGGCCCACGTAAGGCTGTAAGTTGTTTCAGCTAATATATGTTTGTGTATGCATTTGTAATTGAGTTTACATCTACAGTTACGTTTGAGCGATTTGCTATGAGACAGTTTGATACTGTTTGCGACGAAAAAAAAAAAAAGAATGGAAACTCCGGCGTTGTAAAGTTGAAATCGCGTAAGTTGAGCAAGTCGTAACCCGGTTACAGTTTTAAAATAGGCCATTCATTAAAGGTGCGCCTTATACTCAGATGTGCCCTATAGGTCGGAAAATATGGTATCTGAACACAAATGATGGTGCAACATGTAGACAGGTAATAAGGACTGACTGTGAAGTGAAAATGCATTGAGCAATACTTGAATTGTATTTAAGCATTGATGAGGTACATCATGCAGTTTTCACAAGTCTATTATTACATAGGACATTTTTGTAATACCCCAAAAAATTAAGAAAAAAAAAATCTTTATCTTCATAACCTCAAAACTACAAACGTGTTCCCATTGTATATAACGTTGTAATAGTATTTTATGACAGACTTTGACACACACTGAAAGTTATTTTGAATTTCTTCCGATTTTTAAGTCATTACATGATACCAAATAATCCACTCAAAGCTTTCTTTAGTCATCATCTCGTACATTGGCCACTATTTGAGGAAATATGGTACACGAACTGCTCAAATGCGCTCTTAGGAGTCCACAACCTGCAAGTCTAGAACTTCATTTTTTTTGTACAAAACAGACAACTTCTAAATAAGAATGAATGTGTGAAGAAAAAATGCAGTGAGAGGGGGGAAGGAAAGTAAGAATTAAAACATGCTAGCTAATTCATTTATTGCAGGTTAGCAATGAATTTTGGATGGTGAACAAACAGTTCAATGAATACACCATTATTTGAGACAATAAATGCTGTAGAAAACAATCCTCCTTTACTAATTCAATAAACAAATTGTCACGGGTTTGCGTCCAAAAGTCTTCCGCCACCATTTCATTACAGTGGACTATTCCATCGAACGGTTAACATTTATGGTTATGACAGCTGTGAAAACTAATCAGAGAAGTTCAGAATTTTTGACATTAGTCAGTGGAGTTGATTTGAACAAATTCCGTGCAGTTATTTGTTAGTTTCAGGGCTCCGGAGTGGCTAAGCTAGCGTGAGTCAATGGTGACTGCTTAGCATGTCAATAAAAAACGAGATTAACACCAGTGTTGGAACTAACGCCGTTATAAATAACGCCGTTACGTAACAGCGTTATTTTTTCAGTAAGGGGGTAATCTAACTAATTACTTTTTCCGCCGTTACTGTTACTGACGGTCAAAAGCGGTGCGTTACTTACTCTGAATAAATTGAAGAAACTACCAGCCGTGTCGAGTCGACTCTCTGCTCTGTTGTCATCCAAGACTTGGGGTGCGTTCAGGTTCGAGAATAGCGCACGAACTTCTGACTCCAAGCTGTTTGTCCCTGCTCATTCAATTAGACAATGCTTTCCAAAGTTTGGTAACGTTTCTGTGTTTGCTACACCTGATGCTAGCCTCGTTCCCATCTCCAACTGTCAGCCAGCAATAATTCTGCTTCCATCTTGAGGACGGCAGGCGCTTTGAAGGTGACGTGAATTGTCGGGAAACGAGCCTACCTAAACTCAGCCCCTCGAGAGATGCGATGGAAGTGATTGTGATTGGCTGAGGGTTAGTCATGTGTCGTGGTAGGCCAATCAGAGCCATTGATTTCACAAGCACACCGGAGCAGCGCGTGCGGCAAACATACATTCGCAAAACAGATGCACAGGGTCGGGATGGCAGAGCATTCAGAAGAAAAATTGTCCTTTAAGAGGTGGAGATATAGACACTATTTCAAATTTGTCGAAATTAAAGGAAAAAACCTGCATGTAATGTGTAATTTATTTCCCGGGGCAAAGCTTTTTTCGACATCTGTGGTAAGCAATTCAAATCTGCTGAAGCACCTAACAAGTTAACTACCTGTCTGTTCTTCTCTATTCCACTGACTCGAATACTGCTCAGAAAATTTCTAATTCTTTGACATACAACAAGGTCTTTTTAAAGTAACGGAAATAGTTTCTTTCCCTGGTAACTAGTTACTTTTACTATAGAGTAATTCAGTTACTAACTCAATTACTTTTTGGAAGAAGTAGTGAGTAATGTAACTAATTACTTTTTTAAAGTAACGTGCCCAACACTGATTAACAGATCTAGCATAGTTCAATGAATTCAAAAATGCTGATCATTGTTCGAAATACCTTTGCGGCCAAAACAATGTCACACCAAACCGCCGTAATTCATTTCATTCTGCGGGACATTTTGTGTGTGTGTGTGTATATATAATAAGACCACAATAGAGGGGAGTGCTTAGTGCTCAGTCTGCCAGGGAGTCCCTTTCGTTCCCACAAAAAGAAAAAATGTGATATCACTCTGCCCTGCGAGCCTAGACAACCTGTTCCCTGCAGAGCTGCTGGATGAAAAATTTTCGTTTATATGACAATTATTGACATTAAATGATAGGTTTTAATAACTTTATCCTGAAAACATAGCCAACATTGACTGCATGGGTCACCGTTGATTCTCATGCGCGCGTTTTTAAAATTTTTTATTATTATTTGTAAGCTAAGCCGGCACCGTTGACTCACGTTAGCTTCGCCACTTTGGAGCCCTGTAACTAACAAATAACTGCACAGAATTTGTTCAAATCAACTCCACCGACTAATTAAACCCTCGCTAACTAGAAGATTAAGCCTTATGTCAAAAATTCAAAATTTTTGCGCATGCAGACATTACGAAATGTTGATTTAGATGCTGGCAAATTCTACAGGGAAGAATACGCTGTTAGCTAAGCTAAACAAGTCGGGGGGGGGGGGGGTTACTATAAGGTGTTCCTGTTTTAATCACGAGCCTTAAAACATAGAAACGTTGACGAGTTCAGATTGAAGATGAAATGACTTGACTGATTGAAAATCCCGTGCAGACCACTCGATGAATCGTTCACCCGTACAAGCGGACTTGATTTGCGTTTGCATGTTGCTTTCTGTTTTCATCACAGGAAATTTAAAGTGTGTTAAAACACAATATGTTTGCCATTTTTATGTTTCCTTTTTTTGTTCTGTATTTCATGGATATGCAGTTTGCTAACCAGCTTACAGGAATAACACCAGCTGTCTCCTTATGATTTGTATGGATACTATTTTAGTACTTTATGTCGGAACTGCTTTTATATTGTATTTGAGTAAAGCCGAGAGGAAAATAAAGGTATGTTAAGACTGTCATGTCTCTTTTTATCCCTTCCAGATTTTCACCAGTGAAATATCGATATCAGTTTTGAATCAGTTGGTATGCTAGGTTTTAAGTCTGCAGTCTTTATGCATAGGCTGGTCACAGCTTAGCACAGTAGCTGTGTTTAAAGTGACCTCTAGATGTCTCTAAACTAAGAGGCTCAGGATTTGTTAACGGAGGGAAAGACCCTGATCACTCATGGTACACAAATAAAATGAAAAATAATGAATTAACAACTCTAAGATACATATATATATAACTATTTCACCAGAAAAATAGTCACTAGGAAAAGCAATTTTTAAAAAATCATTATAATTAAAAATCTGTGCAAAAGTCCAGCATCTTGGGGATTCTCATTGCATTGACAGTTCCTATGATTCCCTGCACTTGTATTGTAATGCTTTTGTCGCCTCCTAGTGGCTCTTTGGGGGTAACTAGAGTGATTTATTTACGATTTTCTTGAATTTAATTGAGGATGTTTCGGCTCATTTCTATTTGTTTTTATTCATATGGAACATTATTTTGGCACATTTTCCATAACTTTAGTTGAGGTTTTTCTCTTAATTTTCACAGAATGTTTATTTTATTTAGAAAACCTGGAAGTTGTTACATTATTAAAGCGTCCAGTGGGGCATCACAATACAATTAGCAATAATCGATTGACGCATAATAAGTCGACACATAGATTTTACAATATATTGATGGGGTGCGTTTCTTATTTTTAAAAAAATTAAAATTAAAAATTTTCAAAACCAAAGCTGCTACCAACCTAAAGCCAAAAGAGGCACCTACCTTAGGCATATATGAGTCTCCATCAGCAGCGGCATCAAAAAATCATTCCCTGATAAAATCCCGATTAATTATTTTTTATATGAGTATAACAAAACTTAAAAAGAGCTTTTTACGTTGAAAGTTCTTGTGAATAAATGCTTAAATCCTTGAATTCTTTATAGATATGAACATAAAACAGTCTTCATTCTTGGTTAAAAGCAAAAAAAGTGCAGTTAGCATTCATTTTACCTAATTATGTCAAAGTATGATGCTAGTCAGTAAGCTAATGTGGTGGCAGCCATAGCACAACAAAGAGATTTTTCCGTTGAAAATTCTTAGAATAAATGCTTAAACCCCTAAATTCTAAATAGATATGAACGTAAAACAGACTCGATTCTTGGTTAAAAGCAAAAAAATGTGCAGTTAACATTTATTTTACGTAAATATGTCGAATGTGATGCTAGTCAGTAAGCCAATGTGGCGGCAGCCTTACCACAACGAAAAGCTTTTTATGTTGAAAATTCTTGTGAATTAATGCTTTAATCCATCAATTTTTTATAGATATGAACGTAAAACAGTTTTGATTCTTGGTTAAAAGCAAAAAAAAGTGCAGTTAGCATTTATTTTACGTAAATATGTCGAATGTAATGCTAGTCAGTAAGCCAATGTGGCGGCAGCCTTAGCACAACAAAGAGCTTTTTCCGTTGAAAATTCTTGTGAATAAATGCTTAAATCCCTGAATTCTTTATAGATATGAACGTAAAACAGTCTCGATTCTTGGTTAAAAGCAAAAAACCTTGGAGTTAGCATTTATTTTACGTAAATATGTCGAATGTAATGCTAGTCAGTAAGCCAATGTGGCGGCGGCTTTAGCACAACAAAGCTTTTTCCGTTGAAAATTCTTGTGAATAAATGCTTAAACCCCTAAATTCTAAATAGATATGAACGTAAAACAGTCTCGATTCTTGGTTAAAAGCAAAAAATGTGCAGTTAACATTTATTTTACGTAAATATGTCGAATGTGATGCTAGTCAGTAAGCCAATGTGGCGGCAGCCTTACCACAACGAAAAGCTTTTTATGTTGAAAATTCTTGTGAATTAATGCTTTAATCCATCAATTCTTTATAGATATGAACGTAAAACAGTTTTGATTCTTGGTTAAAAGCAAAAAAAGTGCAGTTAGCATTTATTTTACGTAAATATGTCGAATGTAATGCTAGTCAGTAAGCCAATATTATATAATTCCATTATATATATATATATATATATATATATATATATTTTTTTTTTTAATTTATTATTATTATTAAATAAAAATGCACATTGATACAACGCACATAAAGGCAACTTCCAATTTAAAAAAAAAAATCGTTAGAAAGTTGTATGGACTTACAATCCGCTAGCCGGTTGTTTCCTGTTGTCTTCCGAAATACACCTGGGTGACGGCTCGTCAAGTGTTCGTTCATAGCCGACGTGCTACCGTGGTATGCGAGCTCAGCTTAGCAAAAAGAGTACACACAGTGGTGGCACCCTCCATATTTTCCTTGAAATAATTTCAGGCTCTGGCTAGTCTGGTCCGCTTTTTTGGCTTTATGCCGCTTTCACCGTGTTACCAGTTCTGCCCTTCTTGGTAATTGGCGGCGTTTTCAACTGCTCGCCGCAGTGAGGAGTGAACCGGCGATTCACTTGATTCGTTGTCATCCTTCACTGCATCAGTCCCTCTTTTTTCACCTCTTTTATCAACACCATCGTCGTTTTGGGGCTTTTTGAAGAAACTTCGGACACTCAGTTGCCTTGACATTTTTCCGAGTAAGGCCAACGACGTCATGCATCAAGAGAGACAATAGCTAATTAATATGCTCACTCGCCACCCTGTGGTCTGGGGTGTTAATTGCAACCTGTCAAAATGACAGATGGACTTCAGTTTTTTCCGTCACCGTTGTAAAAAAACGGTCAACGACGGAAAATATTCAGTTAACGCGACCCCTGATATGAACGTAAAACCGTCTAGATTCTTGGTCAAAAGCAAAAAAACGGGCAGTTAGCATTTATTTTACGTACATATGTCGAAGAATGATGCTAGTCCGTAGCGTTTAATTTCTCCCATTGACGTTTAAAAATGCATGCATGGTACAAAAATATAATAATTACCTTGAATCCTCGAACAAATCACTCTGGAGATAATCCCTCCTGTTGGTATATGGTACAGCTTTCATACTTTTACAACCTAAATCCGGCGTTAGATCGCTGCGTGTGTTTGAGAATAACTGCGACCGACTGGGAAGCATAACTCAGCCATAACTGATGCTGGGTGTGGGCAGGCCCCCAGGGCCGGCCCAGCCTATAGGCAGACTATGCAGCTGCTTAGGGCCCCTGACCACTAGGGGGCCCCCAATCTGGCAATTGTTTAATTTATATTCTATTTTGTTTACTAAAGTTTGCTTTATTTGACTTTTGTGAGTTTTGATAATTGATTACAAGCTGAAAAAAATAAAATATCTTCCTTAACTTCTTTCTTTCCTCTTTTAGAAAAAGGTTTGGCGCTATCTACTGTCCGTACTGACAATCATTTGGGGTGAGAAGTTTGAAGTATGCAGTGCAACAAAATCTGATTAATATACAAAATATGGACGTATGGGTTGGATTGCATGTATGAGTTTCACAGTAGACTGTGACGAAATGGTGGGCCAAAAATATGGGCCCCTTTGCATTATTTTGCTTAGGGCCCCCAAATGGCCTGGGCCGGCCCTGCAGGCCCCCTGCCCGAAGGCGGCGCAGGGTCTGGTGGAAGTGAGTCATCAATACATTATGAAGTCTATGGTCGACGACCGCATATATCGTTTTGATATCGGATTTTTGGAGCTGGAGAACATCTGGACATCGGTTTAAAAAAAATCATTGTATGACAACTCTACTTTCAATCATACCTAACAGCTATTTTTCCAAACAATTTTTGTTTAAAACACATGATCTCAAAGTAGAGAGACAAGTTGAGAAACAGTGCATCAAATGAGATGTTTATTTATTCAACCCTCAAGTTGAGGTGACAATTTCCCTATGATGTTTTTACACATGATGACTGAATCATACTAGTTAAAAAAAAAAAAAAAAAAAACATTTGCCAGTGCAGCAGCCCCAAGAGCAAAGAGCACATTCTAGAAGCCGAGGTACTAAAAGAGGCTTACGGGCGTTTCCGAATTGCCCTATTAAATCTAATGAGGGCTTCTTATGGCACACATTTGCTCAGCTCCTTCAAATGCTGTAGAGACTTCATTACAATCTAATGAGAGCTGCTTTTCAAAGACTGCCTTTACAAGGATAATGACGGTCTCTAAAAAGAATAATAAATACATTTGACTGATGATTATGAAGGATGCCGTTAAATTGTGCGAGTGTGGCTAATTAGGTGTACACTGCTGGTCAGAAGTATTGGCACCCCTACAATTCTGTCAAATAATGCTCATTTTCCCCCAGAAAATGATAGCAATTACAAATGCTTTGGTAGAAATATCTTCATTTATTTTGATTGCAATGAAAAAACACAAAAGACAATGAAAAACAAACCCAAAAAATCATTATCATTTGACAAAAAAAAGTATTGGCACCCTCAGCCTAATACTTGGTAGCACAAACTTTAGACAAAATAACCGCGAGCAAGCGCTTCCGGTATCATCAATGAGTTTCTTAAAATGCTCTGCTGGAGTTTGAGACCATTCTTCTTTGGCCAACAGCTCCAAGTCTCTTAAGATTTGAAGGGCGCCATTTTCAGATCCCTCCACAGGTGTTCTATGGAATTCAGGTCTGGCCACTTTAGAAGTCTCTAGTACTTTCTCTCCAACCACTTTCTAGTGCTTTTTAAAGTGTGTTTTGGGTCATTGTCCTGCTGGAAGACCCATGACCTCTGAGGAAGACCAAGCTTTCTACATTATGCTGCAAAATTTGTTGGTCGTCTTCAGACTTCATAATGCCATGCACACGGTCAAGCAGTCCAGTGCCAGAGGTAGCAAAGCAACCCTAAAACATCAGGGAACCTCCGCCATGTTTGACTGTGGGGACTGTCTTTTTTTCATTGAAGGCCTTGTTTTTTTCTGTAAACTCTATGTTGATCCCTTTTCCTAAAAAAGCTCTACTTTTGTCTCATCTGACCCGAGTACATTCTTCTAAAACGTTTTTGACTTTCTCAGATAAGTTTTGGCTAACTCCAGCCTGGCTTTTGTATGTCTCTGGGTCTTCCTGGGTATCCTACCATAGAGTCCCTTTTCATTCAGATGCCGACGGATAGTACGGGTTGACACCGTTGTACCCTCAGACTGCGGGACAGCTTGAACTTGTTTGGATGTTAGTCGAGGTTCTTTATCCACCATGCGCACAAATTGTGAAAGAATATTTTATTCATGCTCATAAAAAACATAACTGCTGTGAAACTATATTCATTTGTTAGACTGTATTCATCTATGTTCATGCGCTACACATGTATTTCTTTGAACATAATGCAAAGAATTTCTGTGGTCTGCCTTATCTGATTTTACTCCCCCTTGTACCAGCTACGGCTAAGTTCCCAAGGTCGTAACTCAAGATGTTTTTCTGTGGAAAACCACCAGCGTTGGGGAGCAATAACTTTCACTTATGTTTTCTCAGTAGGTATTGTTTCGTAGTAAGAAACGCCCTCTCAACAGGCATAAAGACCCTTGACTTTGTATTTTCATTGTACACCTGCGTGTTCACAGCTCCTGACTGGATCACCCATTTTACCCCTGATACATATCTTGTGTTCTATAAAGTCTTCGAAGCAGGCAATCCTTGGCTGTGTTGATTCATTTCTCATTTGAGCTATTGAGTTGATACTTGTCTTGGAATTCAAACTTGAACTTCCCTGACAATCTTTCGTTGAAACCTCTCATCAATTTTTCTTTCCCGTCCACACCTAGGGATGCTAGCCACAGCGCCGTGGGCTTTACACTTATTGATGACACTGCGCACGGTAGACACAGGAACATTCAGGCCTTTGGAGATGGACTTGTAGCCTTGAGATTGCCCGTGCTTCCTCACAATTTTGCTTCTCAAGTCCTCAGACAGGTCTTTGGTCTTATTTCTTTTCTCTATGCTCAATGTGGTACACACAAGTACACAGGACAAAGGTTGGGTCAACTTTAATCCAATTTAACTGGCTGCAAGTGTGATTTAATACCTTTTATGTGCCAGAAGTAAGTAACATGTTCTGTTAATTACACAAATTAGAGAAGCATCAAAGGGTGCCAATACTTTTGTTCGGCCTATTTTTTGGAGTTTTGTGTAAAAATGACAATGATTTTTTCCCCCCATTCTCTTTTGTTTTTTTCTTCAATGAAAGCAAAATAAATGAAGATATTACTACCAAAGCATTTGTAGCAGGGCTTCAGCTATCGGATATTTTAGTAGTCGATTAATCGATGGACTAGTTAGTTCGAATAATCGAGTAATCAGATAAGGAACATGAAAAATTAAAATACCTGAGCTGAGGCTCAAACAGTATAATTAAAAAAAAAAAAAAAAAAAAAAAAAAAGACGATCTATGTACGACAAAGAACAATTGGCTAACTTACGTAGAAAAAGTCTGCAGCTTAAATGCTATAAAATGCAAAAAGTTTTTTTAGGGCTGTCAAAATTATCGCGTTAATGGGCGGTAATTAGTTTTTTAAATTAATCATGTTAAAATATTTGACGCAATTAACGCACATGCCCTGCTCAGACAGATTTAAATGACAGTACAGTGAACTGCCCACTTGTTAATTGTGTTTTATGGAGTTTTGCCGCCCTCTGCTGGCGCTTGGGTGTGACTGATTTTATAGGCTTCAGCACCCACGAGCATTGTGTTAGTAAGGCGGGCTACTAGTTTATTTTTGGATTGAAAATGTTACAAATTTTAATAAAAGGAAAACATGAAGAGGGTTTTAATATAAAATTTCTATAACTTGCACTAACATTTATCTTTTAAGAACAAGTCTTTCTATCCATGGATCGCTTTAACAGGATGTTAAGAATGTTAATGCCATCTTGTTGATTTATTGTTATAATAAACAAATACAGTCCTTATGTACTGCATGTTGAATGTTTATATCCATCTTATCTTTCCATTCCAACAATAATTTACAGAAAAATATGGCATATTTTATAGATGGTTTGAATTGCGATTAATTAATTTTTAAGCTGTAATTAACTCGATTAAAAATTGTAATCGTTTGACAGCCCTAGTTTTTTTTACAAATTGTTCAGACACATATTCCCACAAAAAAAACGGCTAAATATACCTATAAACTAAATTATGAATGCATTAAAAAACATTAGCTCATACAAAAACTTACGTTGGTCTTAACAGGGAGCAGTTGGATTCAGCCACATGAAAAGAGGCAGACCAGAGGGCAGTGTATCCACCCTAATCAATAAAACTAAATGCAAACACTTTCAAAATAAACCATTACCGCGCCACTTTATTAAACTAATACTCGGAGCAACAAAATTTAAGTCGAATATTTTTTTTTTTGATCAAAAACTCGAGTTAATCGATCAATCGTTGCTGCACTAATTTGTAGTTGCAATCATTTTCTGGGAGAAATAGTTCATTATCTGACATAAATGCAGGGGTGCCAATACTTTTGGCCAGCACTGTAACTACATAACACAATATTCTAATTCTAAGTGCTCGCAAAATGCATAATTCAACATTTTTTTAACCTGCTGTAGCTATAAATCAACGATTCTTATCATACTGTGGTTGCAGTCACATTAAAAGGGATGCGTGCACAGTACTTGACAAATAATCTGCACAGCAACAAGTGGATGGGGCATCCTGATGTAATTGTGCGTTGTCGTTATAGCTACCATTATGCGTTCCTATTCACAGGGTGATGTTTCGTGCTTTGCTGTGAATTAAGGACATGATAGGAATATGCCTACATCTAAGTCGCAACATGCGTCATAATCTTGTTCTTCAAAATGTCAGTGTTCAAGGCTGTTCACAGCTACATTTATATTATTACTTGTGAAAAGAGCTCAGTTCTCCAGCTAAGACTTATTCGCCTAAGTATGGGCGGATGTTTACAGTGAGTGCCGGGAGAAAACAATGCCGTGTGACCTGTACATAATTGACATGAATTATTAGTGACATTGTGCCAATGTTGATGAGCCAGCAAAACTTGGCGATAAAACCAATAAGAAGTGCCATAATCCGCTGCTGTCTTGTTGCCTGGCAACCTCTGACAAAACTCCAGGAAATCATAGAGTCCAAAAACTAATCAAGGAAATTGTTGTTCAAACATTTTCACAGATGAAAAAACCTT